>NW_026292957.1:0-25000 GCF_016801865.2 Culex pipiens pallens | reverse complement strand
AAAGTATTGGAGTTGTAAATTTGATTAGAAAAATTGCCATTTAGAATGAATTTAAATATTTTTTAACAATTTGTTGGATTAGGGGTAAAACAGGTTTTCGCCTACTTGATACAGCATTTGACGTATTGATCACAAGGTAAATAAGATCTATTTCTTTTTTCAAAAATGTTTTATTTAATTATTTTTTTAATCAAAATTACAACTCCAATACTTCTAACTTACGTGAAATTGTCCGAGGATTCCGAATATGACAAAATTGAGACAAAAAAGTGCCGTCTTCCTGGCCTACAGGGCAAAAACTAACGTTGTAAAATGTTTGTTTTAGAAAAATCGTAAAACTATGAGAAAAACTGCGATTGGCCAAAAAGTTATTTCCGTAGGCTTATTGTCGATGAAATTCCCTAACTTTTGACCTATGGGAGTATGGGTGTTGGAGGCTGTTGCCAAAAGTTATTAAGGTTTTAAAAAAATCAATTTTTAACAGTAATTTGCAAAAGCTATGAGAAAAAGTCAAACCAATCCTGGATGTCTATAGCACCCTTCAAGGGTTTCAAAAGACCATTCGAATGCATATAAGAGAGTTGGAATTGATGAAGTTTTACGGAAATGCGAGCAATTTTAAGATTTTTCATGTGTTTTGGACCTCAAACTTCAATGCCCGTTTTAACCCACTTCCCTTTGTCGTAGTGGGCTCATATTTGGCATGAGTTCATCTCATGTATAGACAAACAAACCCTAAAAGTTTCATTCAAATCGGAGCACCTCGATACGACCTCTAGAACAAACCGAGCAGAATCTACAAATACTGCCTCTTAACTTTTTGTCACTGAAACTTGATTTGCAATAAAACACTATTTTTTTCTGATATGTTTTCGTTGCACTTTATTTAAATTTAACTTTAGTACCTTTTGATTGGAAATTCAATTTTACATCGAAAAATTAAGTTGAAATTTTTTTGCGACCAGCATTTCGAATTTTTGAAAAAAATCAGAATTGATTCAAAAATTCATAACTTAGTCAAAGTTTTTTTTGCTTATTTTGGAAATTTCTGGACCTAGCAAATAGTTTACCTCGGAATTTTGGATTTATTTGAATTTTTAATTTTTTTATATGTTTAAAAGGAGGGGCGCGATACTTCTTGCATCTTCACCTAAAACAATGCTTTATGAATGGTCGTGCGCCTCCATGAAAATATATGAAAAAACTTAAAAATAAACAAAAATCCACAGAATAAATATTTTCTAGGTCACGGATATTTTTTTATCTTGAAATCCTGTCCTATCCTAAAATCTTGAGATTTGTTCAACGATAATTTGCAACAATATCAAAATAGTTTGCCTAAGGATCAACATTCTTAGACACTTTTAATTTTTTGTACAAAGTTATAAACAAAATGCACATGTTGAGTTCCTAGTAATAGATTGTTATAATCGTAGAATATTTGTTGGAAGAGTTTTCCTGTCAGTGATTTTTTTTTGTTTTCGATTTCCATAAATAGTGATTATTATTTATATTTTTTGATGTACCTCGTAACTTTTTTCCTGAAAATTGATTTACTTAAAACCACCAAGACATTCACTATCGGGGTATAAGATGACTGTGTACTTTTTTCAGAAAGAACTAGATTAAATTTGGACAAATTTGAAGTTTAAAGGGTACATAAATATTGGCAAAAGGATGCAGTCAAACAATCAATTAAATATTTCTGAGAAAGAATATGTCATATTGACTAAGGGCGCGTTTTGTTATGAATTTGTGTATTATACTTAGTAATATGCTCTTTCAGTTAGTTCAACTAAATGAGGATTGACGGAAACTGATAGTTGGATTTTACCGGTAGAAATGTGCGCGTCGTGGTCGTTTTCGTCGTCTTCTTTCCTCGTACATTCGTGTGTTAGCCTCGTTATTGATCGATTTTGATTTGTTTTTGCTCGGTTGTCGTAAACAATATTAGAGTTTGTTGTGGCGTGTTAATCGATGATAATACGGAATTCACCCAGTAGCGTTAGTTTAAATAATTCGTTTGCGATTGGGCACAGGACAAGACCTTCCTCTAGCATCGTAGCTCGGGAGGCACGGCGACAAGTATTTATTAAACGTTATTATACAACTTCTCTCTATAGCAAGAAGCTTACTGCTCAATCATTTAGTTTTAGCCTAATAAAGTGTTTATGTTTTAAATCTGTCCCAATACCTTCACATCATTTTGGTTATATATTTCCACAGCCGGCTGTCTAAGATTTTAAACATTTATTAAACTCAACAGAAAATAAACGGGAATTATCTCATCAGCAACATCCGTTTGTTTGTCTTGAGAATAATACATCACCCTATAAACATAACTTACTGATTTTTGGGTCACATCATCATCTTCTATGATGAATCCTGACCATTACCTATCAAAATCCCAAGTAGAAGTAGTTTTTCCGGCACACGCGGGTGTGTGGATATCGTATAGAACCCACACTTGGTAGCAGCCTGTGCTAACTAACATTCCCGTCCCATCCCCTCGAGATCTACAAACTGACATGGCGGGCGCCGTTGGTGGCCAACGACTGTTTCCTATTAGCAACGGCTCTAGTTTTGATGATCGTGATGTTTTATCTTTTCAGCGCATTCATGCATGCTGTTGATAAGGGAAACATTATTTGATCGTTTGAGCGTATGACCGGTTGTGTTGATAGGATATTACGGTCCTGTTCAGCAACGGAGAAGGACAACCATGGGTGGTCTCTCATGCTCATGCTCATGCTCAAAACCAATATTGTTTTTATTTTTTTAGTTATTATGATACTTGGGTAAGAGCCGATTAACAGGAAATCATTTAGTGATCTCTAAAAAAATAAAAATGGCAACGCAGTGCATGCAACTTAAAAAAAAAATATAAGAAGTTTTGTAAATTAATTTAATCTAATCTAACACAAACGTAGCCAGTCCGATGAAAGCATGCTGGAAAGTCTTGTGATTAGATGACGCCCCAAGCACTTTTCTTGTCATTATTAATAATTGCAGTACATCCGAGAACACCCGAAAATGTTATACACAAATTAAAGCGGCCAGCCCTACTACGTTGCGTTTACCGCAGAGAGGATTCTGAGAACGGATCACAACTGGCCAGAGAATCTACAGGGGAGGAAGGAAGTTTTGTAAATTAATCTGTTTTAAAGCAAATACTACAAAATACAAAATAAACATAATTTTTGTTGAATTTAAGATAACTCCGACTCCGACTCCAACTCCGGGTAATCAGAAATTTTCGGCTCCGACTCTGACTCCGACTCCGGCTCCGACTTTGACTCCAGCTGTTCGAGTTTTTACGACTCCGACTCCAGGCTTCCCAAAAAGACCCGACACCACCGACTCCGACTCCGACTCCACAGCCCTGCTTTTTTAAAGGTTTAAAAAAAATGAACGAGCGATGAACAAAAAATGTCTGGACAAAAACCGTTAATTTTTCTTTAAATAGAATGTAAAGAAATGTCCACATAAGTATTCCTTCCACAAAATTCAACAAGCATATTAGCAAAGTCCCAACGAGTGTCTCCCCAGCCATTAATACTCAGAATGCAAAACTTGCCTTATTCGGTCGAAAGTGCACTCTGCCCAGCAGTTCCCATTCCCACACCCTGCTGCAACAATTTGTTCGGGGAACCCATCCTTTGACAAGCATCAGATTAGGAACTCTTGTCCAGGATCCGTTCCTTTCCACCGAAGTGCCCCGAATGGCCAATTTGTATCACGTTCGACAAGAGGAAAGATGCGAGCGAGCCATCGTCACGTTTTAACCCTCATTCCTCCTGGAAAAAAAAGCCGAAAAAGGGGTCTTTTCATTATTAGATTTGCAGCTCCAGGTTTCTCAGGTATAGGGGCAGCCCCAGGGGACCAACAGGTGAGCCGTTCTGGCCCGAGGCCAGTTTCCACGTCGATCTGGATGGAAATCCGGTCCCACGGCGGCGGCGGCGTTGAATCCTAATCTAATGGTAATCTTTCGTCTTGGGTTGCCTCAGCCGGAGACGGCAAATGGTTATTTTTATGGGCCAGGAATCTCGTAACAACACTCCGGACTCCGGATGATGCCAGTCTTAAGATAGACTCGCGCGCGCAATGATGTTGTTCCGAATGGACGTTTTGATCCGATTCAGACGTCATCCCTCCGTTGTCCCGGGAGAATCCTTTCAACGGTAATTGCCCGTTATGGGCTGATAAAGACAGGCCAGGGCTATTGTTTTGAGCAAATGGTAGGTAAGAAGCTAGTTATCACGTGTCTGAGAAATTGGCGTTGATGGGCGGATTGAGCACTGAGATATCCCCGAACGGAAGGGTAGTTCAAAGATGTTTGCTTAATTAGGGTATTTATTGTAATGCAAATTTACTGTTCATTTGCGACCAATGATTACAAAATCGGCATAAAGAAACTAGAAAGGTCGTGCAGAAGATGAGAAGAAAGTTCATTCAAAATTTAACTGTTGAATGTCGTTTTTGGGTCACATCATCATCTTCTATGATGAATCCTAAACAAACACCCTATCCTACTAACAAATTTTCAGGTTCCTGGCGCTTGTGGGGTGTTAGCACAGAGAATCGAGATCTACAAACTGACATGGCGGGCGCCGTTGATGGCCAATGACTGTTACCTATTCGCAACTGATCTAGTTATGGCAATCATGGTGTTTTATTTTTTCAGCGCATTCATACCAGCTGTTGATAAGGGAAACACCACTAGATCTCCGAAGCCTATGATCAGTAGTGCTGAAATGATATTACGGTTCTGTTCAGCAACGGAGGGGCAACCATGGGTGGTCTCTCATGCTCTCATGCTCATGCTCAAAATTTAACTGTTGAATGTTGTGTTAATTTTGAAGCAAATAAAAAACAAATTACAACCTTTCGTCTAGACCATCGTCTAGAAAAAAAGGTTGATAAACGCTGGTCTAACAATTGTATAACGTTAAACAATAATGCTTTCATTCTTCAAGCAAAAATTTCACTGCCGTCAATTTGCCCAGATGTTTCTCAAAACAGCTATAAAAACTGGCCCAATTTCACCCAAAAACCATCAGTTTCCAGCTCAACCCAACCGCAAAGTGAACCATGAAGACGTTAGTTCTCCTCACAACCACCCTACTGCTGGCAGCGGCCTCGGCCCAGGTCTCCCTCAACGTTCCGCTGACCATCACCGGCAACGCCGACGGATCCGTAACCATCGGCCCACTCGGACTAAACATCCCCGCGTCCACCATGGCCACCCTTGAGGGCCTGCTCGGCTTTGTCCAGTCCATCGCCGGCGCAATCAGCCCCGGAAGCACCCAAACCGTCAACATCCCGATCACGCTGAACCAGGGCTCGGTTACGGTAACGCTCAACGGAACGCCGTACACACTCGACCAAGCGACCATGGCCGGAGTGATGGCCATGGTGCAGCAGCTGGGCCAGATGATCATGGGCGGCGCGGGACCGATGGTTGGGGGACATCCTCCGCCACCACCACCGCCGTTTCGTGGATAATTCACCACAATATTCCTTTAATTGAATCGCAGTGGTATTGTGGCTCAACAAAAAAAAATTGTGTATAATTGTTTGAGTTGGTTATTTTGAGCTTAGCTTAGAATTTCAGGTTCATTTTAAAAGGAATAAAGAATCATTTAGTAGAATTAGTCATTGTTGATTTTACGGATTCGCTCACAAAAACCATGAAGGAATTTTTTGATCGATTTGGTGTCTTCGGCAAAGTTATAGGTATGGAAAAGGACTACGCTGAAAATAATTATACACGGTAAAATTCTTTTGGTGATTTTTTAATTTACTTTTTTTTGGCTTTCTTACAAAAGAAAGGTTTAAGGTTTGCTTTTGGAAAAACGCTTTTCTCAGAAATCTTAAAAAATCGTGCACGGCGGGGAATCATCCCAGAAAAAAATCCTATAATCCTAATTTGAAGGTTTTGGTGCGCTCTTTCGATTGAATTTTGGCCCGAAACCCGGAACTCAAAGCCTAATTTTTGAGAGCTCTTTTTCTGAAATACTTGTGCGATGTCTGTATCCGCTCTTGAAAATTGATGTCTTCCATCATTGGAAAACCGCTCGTAAAAACCACAATTTTTATAATTCAGATTTGTAGCCGTGGAGTCGGAGACGAACATTTTATTTTTCGATTCACAGTTTTCGACCAGTAAAAGTTGTCAAAGAAATTTTCAGAGGTATTTTTTGGACTATTTTAAGGATAACTCTATCAAATTAACAGAATTTAGTTTCAAACAAAAAGCCATTCGAAACCATGCGCCATAAACTGCTTGAGCCCAAAATTTGAAGCTTTTTTAAAATGTATTTCCAGAGATATAGCCATTTTAGTGTTTTACGTCTTATTTTTACCCTATTTTTCCCTCCCTATTTTTAGCTTCAGGTCAAATTCTCACTGGGTGGTATCGTAATGTTTCTGAAAAATAAATTGCACCAGTATATTTGTCGGAGTTTCATCATTTTGTAAGAATGGCTCTATTTCACCTCTGGTGATATAAAATCGGATTTTTTAACCTTGATTTGCACAAAAATACTAGGTGGGTAATTCTCCGCCAACTCACACAGCAGTTGCCCCAACCCCTCTTTGATTTGCGTGAAACTTTGTCTTTAGGGGTAACTTTTGTCCCTGATCACGATTCCGAGGTCACTTTTTTTATATCTCGTGACGGAGGGGCGGTACGACCCCTTCCATTTTTGAACATGCGAAAAAAGAGGTTTTTTCAATAATTTGCAGCCTGAAACGGTGATGAGATAGAAATTTGGTGTCAAAGGGACTTTTATGTAAAACTAGACGCCCGGTATGATGGCGTACTCAGAATTCCGAAAAAACGTATTGTTCATCGAAAAAAACACTAAATTTTTTGAAAATTCTCCCATTTTCCGTTACTCGACTGTAAAAAAAATTTGGAACATGTCATTTTATGGGAAATTTAATGTACTTTTCGAATCTACATTGACCCAGAAAGGTCATTTTTTCATTTAGAACAAAATTTATCATTTTAAAATTTCGTGTTTTTTCTAACTTTGCAGGGTTATTTTTTAGAGTGTGACAATAATCTACAAAGTTGTAGAACAGACAATTACAAAAAATTTGATTTATAGACATAAGGGGTTTGCTTATAAATATCACGAGTTATCGCGATTTTACGAAAAAAAAGTTTTGAAAAAGTTGGTCGCCATCGATCATGGCCGTTCATGGTCACCCGCGACAGACACGGACGACGAAACGAAGAGAAACGCAAAAAGTAACTTTTTCAAAACTTTCTGGAATTCTGAGTACGCCATCGAATCGGGCGTCTAATTTTACATAAAAGTCCATTTGACACCAAATTTCTATCTCATCACCGTTTCAGGCTGCAAAAAGTTGAAAAACACCTCTTTTTTCGCATGTTCAAAAATGGAAGGGGTCGTACCGCCCCTCCGTCACGAGATATCAAAAATCGGACCTCGGAATCGTGATCAGGGACAAAAGTTACCCCTTTGGACAAAGTTTCAAGCAAATTGAAAAGGGGTCGGGGCAACTTTTCCCGATTTCGTGTGAGTTGGTAGAGAATTACCCAGGTATATTTTATTTTAAATTGATTTTCTGATATGTTTTGTCGAATGTCAACTTTTTAGAAATTTACAGAACGGGCAAAAAATCTTTGACCGATTCAACTTTTGAATCAATGCTGATTTTTTTCAAAAAATCGAAATCTTTGTCACAAAAAATTTTAAACTTAATTTTTCGATGTAAAATCAAATTTGCAATCAAAAGGTACTTAAATGAAATTCTGATAAAGTGCACCGTTATCAAATTATAGCCATTTTCAGGTAACTTTTTTAATATAGTCGCAGTTATTCATTTTTTAAAACTAGTGTCTTTAGAATTATTTTTTTTTAAAGGCTGAATTCTCTATATTTTGCATTTTGAACATTTTTGATACGGCCCTTAGTTGCAGATATATTGCTATGCAAAGATTAAAAAACAGGAAAAAAGCTTTTTTTCTAAGTCTCACCCCAACAACCAACTATTTTCTAATGCCAAAATCGCAGCAAATAATGGTCCGATTTACAATGTTGAAATATGAAACATATTAAAAAAGTTTTAGCTGGATTAATAATTACAAAAATTAAAATTAAAAAAAATACCAATTTCGTAGAGACTTACTCAGGTAACAAAGTTACATCTCTTATTTATAAAAATTTCACTGGTTTTGTTCGAACGCGAATCAGTTCATTACGGAGTGTCGGGTCGAGGTGCTCTTTGTTGCTTTAGGTTCGTATAAGTCCAGGTGACAACTTTGGCCACTCTGGAACCGTTTCCGAAAAATCTGTAGATTGTATGGGAAAAGTTAGGTAAAATCAAATTTTGATCCAAGGAGGCTGAATGAGCAAACAAGCTTGAAACGTCAAGAATCGAAAAAGACAAGACGAAGTTTGTAGGGTTTAGCTTGTTATTAACGAAAATTCAATTTTTGTTTATATAACTCAAAAATCAGTGCAGGGTACCGCAATTTTTGTAAAAAAAAACCTTTCGATTGAATATTTAATTTTAAAGTCATTATTTTTTTCGAATTTCACAACGTTTTTCCAAGAGAATGACCAAGACTGTGAAATAAATTTTGACCTTAGCTATGGATGGATTTTTTGTAATCCAAAACATTTCCAAAAAATGAGATTATTTATTTTAATTGCTACTTTGGAATAAAAAACATTTGTTTAGGGTCTGAGTATTTTTTTTCTAATAAGTCCTAAGCAATGTGTACAACTTATTCAAAAACATCAAATCGATGACATCCCTACGTCAAAAATTGCAAATTTGCTTCTTTAGTATTTCATACAAGTCTTCATACAATGGCTGATCATACAAAATAAGTGTTCAAAAGTATAAATTTCTGTATCTTGAGAAGGTATTACATTATTTAAAATTATTTTTATTGAAATTACTAGAAAGTGTCATTTTATGACATTGAAAATCGGTCCAATAGTTCGGACCAGTTGGAAATTAAAGGCTATTATTGTTAATTCGAATTCTTTGTGAGGCTTTATCTCAATAATCAATCGAGCACCCGCAGTTGAGAAGTTTTTGACAGTTTGCTCCATTAGAAATGCATTGCCTCTATGGTTCTCAAATGGGAAGTTGACGGACGGCGGCGGAAGGAAGCAACTGTCCGGGATTCACGCTACCCATGCAGAGCAATCCGAGATGGACAGATGCTCGGAGTTTCGACGTCGGAGAGGGCGATTTGTTATCATTCGCAACCCTGGAGTTTGTCCAATTTTTTTACCAATGCTATTTAGGACATGTAATCTAATAAAGTTTTTCGAAAAAATATGTTCTTCCCGGTTCTACCACAAATACGTTAATTAAGAGAATTGAGGACCCCGTGGCGCGGTGGTTAGCGGCTTAGGCTGCCGACCCCTCATGTGTGCCAAGGGGTCCGGGTTCGGTTCCCACCCATCCGCAGCATTCTACTGAGGTGCAAAGTGCGCAAAGTTGACAGTGCTCAATCCTGCAAAGCAGTGTGATGAAAAAATCTAGGCCTAGCACGACTGACACAAAACTCTAGGAATTGCTGCAAGGCACAATAATTATTTATTTTTATTTTTGCTTTATGAGCTATACAATTTATTTAAAACAAAATGAAAAATACTTTTCGACTGAAAATTTCATTGACCTTGATTGAATCAATATTTAATAATTTTAGGTCCAGTTTTAGTTTTTTTTTTTCAAAAACTATCAATATTTTCAAAAAAATATATCTTTCAAACCAGAGTCCTGATTTGAAAACAAACATCAGAAATCACTCACTCATCACCGAACGAATCTTTGGCGGCAGAAGCCCGTAACCATTCGCGAGCGAACACAACACGCTGGCTGCCAGCGGCTTGCTCAATCGTTTCGCTCAGGGAAACAAATACTTCGTGAATTTCTTTTCCTACGCCATCCGTTAAGCCAAGGCATACAGAAATATGCTCAGAGAGGAGAGAGCCAAATATAAAATACTAGCGCGGTGTTCACTTGGCCTGCACTACCATAGTTTGCTGTCAATTAGCAATTTGTATGATGGAAATCGATGCCAAATGTGTCTTTGCAAAATATTGTTGATATGATTGATTTAAATAATTTCTTAAATGAGTTAGCTTTGTGCGTCTTAACAAAATTGGTCTTTCTGAACCATTCGCTGTACAACCCGATTGGAGTGAGAGAGAGAGAGCAAAGAGACAGTGTTCAGTAGCGATTGGTGTGGAAGTGACAGACGGTAGGAATACATCAGAGCAGCTTTTTGTCGCGTTAGATTTGTGCTCGCGAGTGGCTGAGTCTTTTTGAAACAATCAGGACTCTTGCTCCTAAACACAAACAACAAAAGTATCCATTCATCCAAATAAAAAAAAAACAAAGAAAAGTCGATTTGCGAAATCGTAGTGAACCACTCTTCTGTCAAAAGAGACAGCGTCCTCATAAATAACCTAAATCGTGTTTGATTTTTTGCAATTCCGTCGTGAAACTTCTTCCTTTTCCAGTCATTCTTGAACGACGAAATAGCCTACTTTTCCAAACGGTGAACCTCGTTGGATGAATGTACGATTCGTTCTGAAAAAATCCACTTTTTGCAACTTGTTGCATGAACTACTACTTTAATTTTCCTTAGAAAAAAATGGTTTCCTAAAAATATATGTTTTATGTTGGAAAATCGAATGGCTTCATTGGATACAAACCATACCAAAAATCTTGGGAACATCTGCAATGGAATTTCTCGCGTAATTTAAATGGTAAATATATAGTTTAATTTCGCACTTTATTGATCAAGCACCTTCCTTACCCGGAAAACACCAGGTTCAGCTGGCTAGCCAGTCCGGCGAGGGCCTTAATGGACGCCGCATCGACAACGAACGGCTTCCCATTCACGACCACCGTGGCCGATCCGTCGTTGATGGCGATCGGCAAATTGAACGTCACCTGGGCGCCAGGTTGGACCGAGCCCATCGCCTTCTTCAGCACTCCCAGCAGTCCCTGCACGGCGGATTTGGTTCCGGCGGACAGCGTGACCGATCCGTAGTTGCCGGCACTTATGGTCAGCGATCCGTTGGTGTTCCCGAACAGGGTAACCGGTACGTTGACGGTCTGGATGAAGCCACTGGCCAGAACCGCCACCAGGGAGAGCAGCACGATCGATTTCATTGTTGGGTGTACGACTGATTGTTGGGGGATGGAGTTTTGGGTGGATCTTTTATAGCTCAGCTTGAGGTATTTTGACGTACTAGATTGAAACAGCTGTGTTTTTTTTGGGGGAACTTTAATTACAAAATGAAAATGATTGTTTGGAAGGGTCTCCGGAAATGAGGCGATAATTACTGCTGTTTTTGCTGTAATGACAGAGCAAAAACAAAAGACAAAGCATTTTATTGAATTCTTCATAAATTCCTAATTGCTTGTAATAACGTAAAAATACTTTAAGTTAAACTATAAAAGATCCGTCCAAAACTCTTACCCCCAACAATCAGTCGTACGCCTCCCTTAACCATGAAATCCATCGTGCTGCTCGTCCTGGTAGCGGTTCTGGCCAGTGGCCTCGCCCAGACCGTCAACGTGCCAATCACCCTGTTCGGCAACACCAACGGATCGCTGACCATCAGTGCCGGCAACTACGGATCGGTCACGCTGTCCGCCGGAACCAAATCCGCCGTCCAGGGACTGCTGGGAGTGCTGAAGAAGGCAATGGGCTCGGTCCAACCTGGCGCCCAGGTGACGTTCAATCTGCCGATCGCGTTCAACGACGGATCGGCCACGGTGGTCGTGAATGGGAAGCCGTTCGTTGTCGATGCGGCGTCCATTAAGGCCCTCGCCGGAATGTTCAACCAGCTGAACCTGGTCTTCTCCGGGTAAGGATGAAGTTCCTTGATCAATAAAGTGCGAATTTAAACTTTATTGGGGAAGTAATTGATTGGATTTGTTCAAATTACAGGAGAAATTCCATCGCAGATGTTCTCAAGATTGTATCATTGCTTCTATCATATCTTTTTTTGCAATCATTCAAAATTGATCAAAGATTTGATCATTCACTTTTTGTATCCAAAAAAAGGAAAACCAAGTAAACATTTTGCTCAATTCTAGCAAATATGCGTTCCATAAAAAAGGAAGAGAAAATCGATTCTACCAACAATCTAAAAGCGCTTTTCTACGGAAAGAACGTATATCGTGAATCTTCCTAAAATTCAGTTGAAAATCCTAAAAAAAAAAACTGGTTGTTTTTTCAACCACCATTTTATCCAGTTTGAAATCCTAAAACAATCTTGGATTTGATAGCTGGGACCAGGTCTCAAAAATGGTAAATCAAGCTTAATTATTAGTCAATTTTACTAATTTGCTAGCTGGAGAAAAGCTGTCAGTCTCAAAAGTTTTATATTTTCAGAAAGTCTTTTAGCTATTTTAGACAGATTTTACGGTTTTAGGTCTTATGATTAGACCAGCTAGTTTTTAGAATAGTTCAACTAGTTTTTTTGGTATAATTAAAAAAAATCCATTGATGGCTGCGAAGCCAGATATTTTCCCACATCTTTTGAGCTAGTTTAGCTAACTTTCCAATTATGCTTGGTAGGTGTTATGGTTAAATCATTTTTAAAAAAATCCGTTACTGCCTGTAAAGCTGGTTTTTTTTTTCAACCAGACTTTTTGCTGGAGTAGCATGTTTTTTCACTATTCTTGATATTTTTTTTTGGTAGTCCAGCAGGTCTTTTTTTAATGTTTCAATAGATTCAAGGCTTTTTAACTTTGTTATAATTGACCATCCTAATTGTACGGCTCTGTTGAGATCTTCTATTGACAAATTTTAAAAAAATACAAAAATACTTAAAAACAAAAATACAGAAATACAAAATTCAAAAAGATATTTTGGTTAAGCCACCACCGGAGACGGAAAATCGTCCACCCGCCCAAGTTTCATTTCTATCACCAGAACATGAAATTGACTCGATAGATTGCTTTCAAACTGTTCCAATACCTAAAGTAATATATCTTGAACAAGCTGAAAAGTTTTCAATGTTATCTATTGAACCCTTTTGTTACATTGCAAGTTTGAAATTATAATTTTGCTAGATTGGTGCGCGAATGTATGGGGAAATATGAAATCGTTGCCTTTGCTAAGCTATTTCTCCGATACGGCTGAAGGAATACTAGTTTTTATTGCTACAATTCCTTTTTGAGTAATTTACGTTTCCAAAATGCCTATATGTGTTGAAGAAAATCTTTCGCATTTAGGAGATTTGTTAGTTCAAAATTTTGAATCGATTTTTTCAGCGGCCGCCATTGCAGAACCACTGGTTGATCAAGATTTTCACCTTCGCCAGCGGACGGCGTCGTTTGCCTGCTGTCGTTACTATGGCCACGCGAAGTTTGTTTGGCGCCCGCGAACAGGGTGCGCGCGGATTCAAGCATGAACTGTGACTCGATCATGGTAACCACGTGGATGAAGTGATGGGTGAAGAATCATGATCATTCAACTTTCATATATTTGTGTGACTTTGTATTCAACAGAAAATTTAGTTTTTTTATTTAGACTTTTGATTTTTTTCAAGTTATACAAATACATACCTAGTTTTCAGTATATATATATATATATATTTTTTTTTTGAACGAAAACACGGAGATTTAGTATGGAAAAGATAATCATCATGCTTTTTAGGGAAATGTTCATTCTTGAACATGCTTTTTAGATTCTTTATTTGATGATGCGTCAATTATGTGCAGTAGCCTAGGCAGTAGCCATTTTCGGAACAACGCAGGAGCTCCCCCAGTGAAACTGTGAAAATTACTGTTTGCATGATTTGACCAAATCACTTGCAAATCACGTCATGTGACGGCTCATTTTTCCTAGAATCGGTTCTGGGAATTTTATTGAAATGCATCTTAGCACATTTTAACGGATTTTTATGCTTCTGGTTTCATTTGACCTGTAATTCGTTTTATTTTCAAGGAAAAATATGAATCAATGGAAATTTGTATCACGTACAAAAATAAATTACTTGTTGACATGGTTCCGGAAAACCGCACTAAAAAAAATAAGTTCGCGTAAACGTGCACAGAGTTCATGCCAACGGGAACCAGGAAGAAAACTGTTCAACTTTTATAGTGCATTGCACCATGAAAGTGAACAGTTCTCTTCCTGGTTCCCGTTGACATGAACTCTGTTCACGTTTACGCGAACTCATTTTTTGGAGTGCAAGCATTTATCCGGTGACCTTGGTCCAGTCCATTTTCTATAACTTTTATAATTATCCTTTCAGAAATTCAAAAATACAAAAATACAAAAATACAAAAATACAAAAATACAAAAATACAAAAATACAAAAATACAAAAATACAAAAATACAAAAATACAAAAATACAAAAATACAAAAATACAAAAATACAAAAATACAAAAATACAAAAATACAAAAATACAAAAATACAAAAATACAAAAATACAAAAATACAAAAATACAAAAATACAAAAATACAAATTTTTGTTTTTGTTTTTGTTTTTGTTTTTGTTTTTGTTTTTGTTTTTGTTTTTGTTTTTGTTTTTGTTTTTGTTTTTGTTTTTGTTTTTGTTTTTGTTTTTGTTTTTGTTTTTGTTTTTGTTTTTGTTTTTGTTTTTGTTTTTGTTTTTGTTTTTGTTTTTGTTTTTGTTTTTGTTTTTGTTTTTGTTTTTGTTTTTGTTTTTGTTTTTGTTTTTGTTTTTGTTTTTGTTTTTGTTTTTGTTTTTGTTTTTGTTTTTGTTTTTGTTTTTGTTTTTGTTTTTGTTTTTGTTTTTGTTTTTGTTTTTGTTTTTGTTTTTGTTTTTGTTTTTGTTTTTGTTTTTGTTTTTGTTTTTGTTTTTGTTTTTGTTTTTGTTTTTGTTTTTGTTTTTGTTTTTGTTTTTGTTTTTGTTTTTGTTTTTGTTCCGATTCTTTTAGTTTAGAAACGTATGGCTTTTCGTCATTCGGGAATCACAGGAAGAGAAAGTAGTTTTAGAACGGAATGGCAAAAAGGTTTTATTATATGGACAATCCCTGAACAAAAAAAATGAGCTGACCAAGAGGTTTTTCTATACACGGATATAACTCCTGTAAGCTTATCTGGATACAAATCTGAATCGACTAGAACAACGGTTGAGCGGATAATCCCTTGTTTCCCTTGCAAATCAATTCTTGGTGACGTATCAAATAAATTGTAACGAGAATCTCAGTTGATACGTTAACAGGTGAATGAGTGTAGGATTTCCGTAAGAAATACAGATTCAATATTTCAAAAGAATTTACGACGACTCCATTTTTTTTTATTTTATCCGGAAGATGTTCGGACTTTTTTACGCCATGCTACGATTCAAACTCAATGTTTTTCAAAACAGCAATGACCGTTAGAAAACGCTCTACGAAACTAATCAGATCAGATGTGCCATTTGGACATAATTCAGCAATTCTGTAAGTCCGAAAATAGACCTAGTAACTCCAGAAGTTTTGTAAAAGACCAACAAAGCTAGAAAAGCAATTTTCAAAAAAAAACTGGTTTGGAAGTGGTAGAAAATCCTATCCACGAAAATGACCGGGAACGCGCTCCTGCATGTTTCTGTAGCTTCTTTTTCTGCTGGTGTTCTGCACGAGAAAGAAGTAACTTTTGTTGCAGAAAACTATTTGAACACTCTGCTTCCGATTGTGTGCAGAATTGCAGAATTCTACGATTACGGGAATTGCCTAATTATATTCTTACATGTCTGTTATTGCAAAAACAGAAACTTTTGACTTTTTCTGCTTTTTACCATTTGCCATTTGAAATATTTCGTTATAACTTGAACAGCGTGAATACATGAAAACACTACCTCGCCACGTGTTATGTGCCGTATGCAAGGATTTTAGGTAGGCTATGATTTTGGGCCACGTGGTTGGCTCGATGCACGCGCCTTGGTGCGAACTGATGTTTTTCGTTAAAGTCATCATAGTAGCAATGAAATTTCCCCTCTCTGGCAGTGGTTCCAATAAAAATAAAAATCATCCAGTTTTCCTCTCCGGTGGGGCCTTAAATCATAATAATTTCAAGTTTTATTTAAAATATGTTTTGTATTTAATATGCTTTAAATATAACTTCAAATTATTTCAATTTATCCAAAATAACTTTTTGTATTTTTGTATTCTAGCATTTAATTCATTAACGTATTTTTGTTATTGTGTAATTATCAATATATACATTTAACTAAAATAGCTTAATCAAATTTAACTAAATTTAAATAAATTTACCTTAGTTTTAATTTAGTAATTTAGCTTTATTTGTCTTGATTAAAATCCAAATAGAAACAAACATACAATACAAAATACAAAATAAATTGAAAAACAAAACTTAATCAAACTATCCTACATTGATCAATGTTAAGCTAAATTAAACTTATTTGGCTTATTTGGCTGTATATGAACTATTTTTCACTAACTTGTACGAAATTTAACTTTAATTTTTTTCGTGATTTTTGCAAATACCATCAGTTTTAATTTATATAAAAAAAACGTTACTTAATCCACCCCGAGGTGGTTGGCGCCTTCCTCACATTTAAAGGGTGCTATCCAAAATGCAAAAAGTGCGTAAATAACACTTAAGTGCTTATAACTTTTGATAGGGTTGTCAGATCTTCAATGTTTTGGACGCGTTAGAAAGGTCTTTTGAATACCCATCTTACGATAGGTCGCATGAGAGATCCGGACAACGTTTCCATCAAACTATCTGAGATCCGGCCTCCAAAAAGTACATAAATAACTCTGAAGTGCTTATAACTTTCGATAGGGTTGTCAGATCTTCAATGTTTTGGACGCGTTGGAAAGTTCTTTTGAATACCTATCCAACGATAGGTCGCATGAGAGATCCGGACAGTATTTTCATCTAAATATCAGAGATCCGGCCTCGAAAAAGTGCTTAAATAGCACTTAAGTGCTTAAATAGCACTTAAGTGCTTATAACTTTTGATAGGGTTGTCAGATCTTCAATGTTTTGGACGCATTGGAAAGCTCTTTTGAATACCTATTCAACGATAGGTCGCATGAGAGATCCGGACAACGTTTTCATCAACATATCTGAGATCCGGCCCCTAAAAAGCGTATAAATTACACTTAAGTGCTTATAACTTTTGATAGGATAGTCAGATCTTCAATGTCTTGGACGCGTTGGAAAGCTCTTTTAAATACCTTTCTGAAAATGTACAGCATGACTGGTTTTCTTACAAAAACCACCCTTTTTACAATCTTCCGGACTTCGAGATAATCGAGTGACAATTTTTTGATCAACATCCCACTACACACACAGACATTTGCTCAGGATTTGATTCTGAGTTGATAGGTATACATGAAGGTGGGTCTAGGAGGTCTTATTGAGAAGTTCATTTTTCGAGTGATTTTATAGCCTTTCCTCAGTAACGTGAGGAAGGCAATTACTTTTAAAAATTAAACCCAGAAGCATTTCATTTTACCTAAATTTCACAAATTTCAACTAAATTTTACTAAAATCTCATTTGAACAATTGAACTGATCTTAACTTAATTCATCAATATTTACCACAATTGAATCAAATTGAACTAACTTAACCTCGTTTTTACATGTAAGTAAATTCAGTTAGTATTATCTTATTTTTTTAAGGTTTGCTAATTTGGCTAGTTTTAACTAATATTGAATAATTTTATCTACATTTTACTGAATTTATATAACCAAAATTAACAAAATTTTGCCAATTTTTACAAATTTTACCAAATTTTATCAAATTTTACCAAATTTTACCAAACTCTACCAAATTTTACCTTATTTAACTGAAATTTAACAAAATTAAATTAATTGTTAAACTTATTTTAGCCTGATTCATCTTGATTTAGCTTAATTCAACTGAGTTCAACTTTATTCAACTTAATTTAACTTAAAATAACTTAATTTGACCTAATTAAATTTATGTTACTTAATTCTACTTAACATTAATTATTCTACTAAATTTAACTTAGCAAAAACTTGACCAAATTCTACTAAATTAAACAAAAAGGAACTTTTTTCAACTTTATTTATTTGAATTTTACTAATTTTTGCATAATTTAACTGAATTCAACAATTTAATTCAAAATTTTACTTATTTTATCTGAATTAAACTAATTTTAACTAAATGTAATCAATTTAGCTGAATCAACAAAATTCTAAATTTTATTCTAAATTAAATCAACTCTCACTTAGCTTTAATTAACATAAAAAAATAAAATTCAACTTTTACCAAATTTTACCAGATATTACTAAATTTAACTAAATTAAATTAAATTAAACCTATTTTAGCTTTATTCGTCTGGATTTAACTTAATTTAACTGAGTTTAACTTGATACAACTTAATTTAACTTAAAATAACTTAATTTGACCTAATTTCGCTTTATTTTTCTTAATTCTACTGAATTTTACTTATTCTACTAAATTAAACTTAAAACAACCTTGGCCAAATTCAACCAAATAAAAAATGGAACTATTTTCATTTTAATTTATCTGAATTTTACTATATTTTGCATAATATAACTTAATTCAACTTTTTTTCGAAATTTTACTTATTTTATCTGAATTTAAATAATTTTAACTAAATTTAATCAATTTAGCTGCATTAAAATAAATTCTAAATTTTATTCTAAATTGAATCAAATCTTACTTAACTTTAATTTGATAAAATTTGATCTAACTTAATTTTACATAATTTAACTTAATTTTAATTAATTTAACATTATTTAACACTATTTTTTGATGTGCTCAAAAGGCGTTAGGTGTCATGCTCATTCGGATCTGTCAAACTTTGGCCAATCTATATCGAGACATTCTGTACCCACCGCTTAATTCAACCAAAAAATATTTTTTTCACAAGTTCAAATTAATTTGCTTATTTGAATTGTTAAACTTAACATGGAACTCCTTTCCGTGTACACCTTACCCCAAAAACTTCTGCAGATAATGTTGAAATCAGTTCTGTGCAAGCAAACCCTGCTCGGTGGCCAGATGGCATTTGCGAAAAGGAGATTCCTCAAAATTCTTTTCGCAAGACAAACAACCTTGCTGCCTAATTAGGCATCAAATTTCCTGACTCGAATTTTCCACTTGAACAATTGCCTTCAAGAAGGCAGGGTTCAAAAAATCCAATACGTGAAATGAAGCGAAAAAGATTCCACCATAAGCTGTCCTACTTAAACTGACCGTTCAACTTTCAAAAACTCATTTCCTTTGAACCCATCTGGGTCAACTTTGCAAAACATTAATCTCTTACTGGCAACGACTTGAAACAAAAAGATCAAAAACATTTATCAAACAGGTTTCGGGGAAAAAAAGAGGTCAAATCCCCGGTCACTAGGTGATAATAGTTTTCCCTCCAAAAACGAGTAAGCTCCAGAACGCTCCCAAACAGCTGTGGCGTGATCAGACAACTTGTAATATCGGACCCCACAATGAGTGAGAGGAGGGAAAACTTTTCACCCACTGCTCATGGATTCCTCAACACCAATCAACTTTGAAAGCTTTTGAATCGTGAGCGCCGGTTTTTTGCGAATGATTCCGGGATGGACCCATGTCAGCAGGCGAGTTTTTGCTGGAGCTAAAAGTCATTCCTTTTGCCGGAGCTCTGGACAGTCCCAAGCCGATTAGTTGGGTGAGTGTTGGTCATTTTTTTACACTTTCAACATGAAATCTTAGATTCTGTTTTGTAGTGTTGATATTCAATCTATTCACTTAGATTTAAACCGTATTCGGTATTATTTTTATTAATTTTTATTTTTTTGTAAAATTACGATAACTTGTGATGCGTACAAGCAAATCTCTTAAAAAATAACCCTGCACACTTAAAAATGAAAAAAATGTTCATAATATAAACTGATCCTTCCGGGTTATTGCAGGTTTGAAATGAAAATTAACATTGATTTTGTAAATTACAAATTGCTCGAAACGGCCTACTCACACCCTCATTTTACTCAAATATGAGTAAATTTACTCAGCCCTCACACTCACTAAATTTACTCAGCCCTCACACACACTCGAGGAAGCCTACTCGATTTGTGAGTGTGAGTGGTTTTCCGAACTCTGATTTTTTTTTTTTGCAGCAGTGTAAAGAAAAATGGCCGATTTTTCAATCTTTTTTTGGCACATAAATAAAATATGGTAAGGCGGATTTTCAAGCTGTCAAAAAGTATTCAGCACGATAACTGGATTTAACATATTTTTTTTTTCAGAAATGTGAAATTTTGATAATTTTCCGGACAAATTTCACCGGACACAACAAAAATCTTTTTTTTTTGTTTAAAAAGTGTTCTTTGGTTTAGTTAGGCATACTGTTTTTTTGCATTTTTTATGACAGCTATAAATTATCACCTTACCATATTTAATCTACATACTTTGGAGTACGCCACCAAAACGGGCTTCCAATTTTTCATAAAAATCTCTTTCACACCAATTTTTCAAACCATTATCACTTCTAGATTTTTTTAAAGGGTTCTATAAACTTATGAAAGACAAAAGCTTATAGGACCTTCGGAAGGAAGAACTCTTAAAATTTTAGAAAATTTATTGGTTGAAAGTTTAACTTGTTTTATGTGACTTTGCCAATGTTTTTAAAAATGTCATTTATTTAGGGGTCAATTTTGGCTGTGGTTTTTGCTAACATTTCTAACATATATATTTTAAGTAAAAAGAAGTATGCAGTAATTTTATTATGCCTCGATGCATTTTTTAACAATTTAAATATTAATGGTGTCATTTTATAGCAGAAAATGTGAAAAACAAGCAAAAAATTAAAAAAGTGACAGTCACTTAAAAAAATTAGACATGCAAAATTTACTGAAAGGAGGTGGTGGAATAGGCTAAATACTACCAAAATCAAACATAAACTGAACAAGATAAATGCAAATTAAAAAACTAAAAATGAAAAACATAAAACAAGAGAAGTTAAGTTTAATGTAGAACTAAAGTTGCTCAAAATGACCTCTTGAACTCTTGAAATCGGGATAATGTCAGCTATCTTATGCAATTATAATTATATGATTATTTTTTTTCTCAAAAATGCGTATTTTTCCTGTATTTTGAAAATGCAATGTTTCTTAAAAAATACTCAAAATTGTTGTTTCGGCTTAACGGGTTTCAAATGATTGGGATTTTTCATGCATTTCGAAAGTTATAACACACATTTTTGAAAATACTCAAAAAAATGAGTTTTTTCGGAAAAATACAAAAAAAAAGTTGTTTTACATTGTGGGTATCAAAGAATCGGAAATTTTTCATATTTCGATAGCAATAATATTTTTTGCGGAATTCTCAAAATTATCACAAACAACGTATTTTCAGAAAATACTTAAAATTTCAGTTTTAACAATATAAGTACCGAATGATAGGGATTTTTCAAACATTTCGTAAGTTAAAACACACATTTCTAAAAATACTCAAAATTATCACAAAACTATGTATTTTCGAAAAAAGACTCAAATTTCAGTAATTTAAAAAATGAGTTCAAATGATCCAATTGTTTCATACATTTAGATAGCAATAAAATTTTTTGTGAAATACTTACTTAATTTTCAGCATTTAACAATTGTAACGGCTCAGAGGTCTACCCAAGAGAATCCTCTCCAGCTCAACTCGCCGCTACGTCTGGAACATTGGACAGATTGCTCAAATCGGACAGTTTCTTCGCACAGGCTGCGTGATGCAGTACTCACTGCTAACCCTGCTACCTTTTCTAATAAATAAACCTAAATTGAATTGCTAAAGAAAGCTACGTGTTTAAATTTGCCAAGGAAAGCTACCCAAAATCCCGGTTGACCGTTACACAATATGGGATCAAAAAATCAGATTTTTTTCATGCATTTCGACAGCAAATTTTTTTTAAATACTCAGATTTATTACAAAACTACGTATTTTTGGAAAAAAAACACACAAAATAAAAAGAATGTAATATGGGTATCGAATGATCTGGATTTTCAAACATTTCGACTTTTTTGTTAAATATCAAAAAATCGCAAAGCTACGTATTTTTCATAAAAATACTTCAAATTTTAGTTTTTTATGATCGGTAATTTTTCATATATTTCAAAAGAAATAACACATTTTTTTAAAACTCGATTTTTTTACGAAATAACTAACTTTTATAAAAATACTTAAAATTTCTTTTATTTTTAATCCGATTATTTGATACTAACATAATATAAACTAAAATTTGTAGTATTTTTCAGTAGTACGTAGTTTTGTGATAATTTTGAGTGATTTCCATAAAAAAATCTATTGAAATATATGAAAAACACACAATCATCTTATGCCCATTTAAAAAAAAACACTAAATTTTAGTAGTTTTATGATTTTTTTAAGTATTTCACAAAAAAAAACTTTTTGCTATCGAAATGTATGAAAAAATTCCTAACATTTGATATCCATATTGAAAAAATCCTGAAAATTTTAGTATTTGTTTCCAAAATACGTAGTTTTGTGAAAATTTTGAGAGTTTCCAAAAATGTGTGTAAAATCTTTCGAAATGTGCGAAAAACCCCCGATCATTTGATAACCATATATAAAAAAAAAACAATAGTTTTGAGTATTTTTTTCGGAAAAAATGCATTTTCAAAATACAGGAAAATTACTTAATTTTGCGATTCTTTTTTTGTGATAATACATCATCCCGATTTCAAAATCACTATAATGATTCAGGGGTGCCCAACCTTTTGGCCCTGCGGGCCATATCTATTTTTTTCTGAAGTAGTGACGGGCCGGAATTAATGTTTGACAAAGGTTGAAAAAAGTAAAAAGTTTATCTTAATTTTAAGAATAAAGCCAGTCCGAAGAAAGAACTTGTGGTAAGATTACGCCTCAAGTTCTTTCTTGTCAATATTGATGATTACAGTACATCCGAGTTAACCCGAAAATGTATAGCAAAAAATAAAGCGGCCAGGCCTACTGCGTTGCATTAAACGCAGAGACAGATTCTGTGAACGGATCACATTTCACAGAATTATCAGGGGAGGAAGGATGCGTGGACATACCGTACCAAACGCTCCGAATTAGTTGTGGTGTGGTGTTAAAGTGTAAATTTGGCAGATAATAATATTAAGTGGCGGGGGGAGGGGAAGGGGAGAAAATGAGGACAGGAGAAAGTGAAGGTGGGAAAGGGATAATATGGATATATCATTTGATCATTAGAATATTATATAAAATAAGGGAATAAAATCATCTATCAAATAATGATAAATAAAATGGAAAGATCTCACCAAATCAAGATTTAACAGCTCCAGCAGGATTTGAACTTATCAACAAATGCCACTTGAATCGTAACTCTCTAAGACTTCTGAACTTGAACAGGACTACAGTAATGTAGCAGGCAGCAACAATCAAGGTTCCAGCAGTGATCCTGGTACTGTTCGACCGGCAGCAAAGGCATAAGACGCCGCAAGTTGGTACTGATCACCACACGATGCATTAAGTCTGCTACTGCTGGCCGGATTGGTAGATTAGAACAGGAGCATGATGACCACTTCATAAAGTGCTCCAGCTGTTGCTGAGCCTGCCTTCTTGTTCGTGCAATCGTCACCCCCATGAAGAGCATCAAGCCGACGGGAAATTGAAATCTGGGTTTTGATATTTCACTGACACTGACTCAACCGCTACCACCATTTAAATTGTACAGGAACGCCGGTTTAAAAATTGAAATCGAACTTTTTTTTTAAATACAAATTCCACAAATATGTCATCGGGAAAAATATACGTCCGTTCACGCTCCCAGATTACTTAGACCAGATCCACAGGGACCAGGGCTGTGGAGTCGGAACCGGAGTCGGCTAAATTTTATTAGCTGGAGTCGGAGTCGGAGCCGAAAATTTCTGATTACCCGGAGTTGGAGGCGGAGTTATCATAAATTCAACAAAAATTATGTTTATTTTTTATTTTTTAGTATTTTCTATAAAACAGATTAATTACCAAAACTTCTTATATTTTCAATTAATTTTTCAAAAAAATCAATGAGACATGATAAAATTTATTCAAATGAAATTCGAATTCGAATATTTTTTACAAAAAAACTTTGTTGTGCACCTTTTTTCAAATATTTTGAAAAATAATATTTTAAAATAATTCAATCACAGAAAATATAAAAGTTTAAAAAATATGTATTAAATCATTATCAAAACATGAGACATTTTTCAATATTTTTAAAATATTTGCAGCGATCAGTACAAATAATTTGCTTTTTTAAGCTTTTTTTAAAACTTAATACAGAAAAGTAGTTTTGGAAAAAAATATAAGTTTTTGATTAACCTAACCATCTATCTTTTTTTTTTTGTAAAAATAGTTTATTTAGCACTTTATTATACATTTTCATATAGATTATTTAGCACGATAGGTAAGCATCTAATGTTAGGCACAATTTGAGTCTAGAAGCTATCTAAAAAAAATAAAAAGTAGAAAAAAATCAATGTGAAGTATTCACAGTTAAAACTAAAAGAAATTTAAATTTAGTTTCATTTTGTACATTTTAAGATAACAATCCAAGTTTTTATCATAAATTTCACCATATTTCAGTTTAAAAATATCAGTATAGAAATTATAAGATTTAAATTCAAACATGAAGAATGATGTTATAAAATGTTAAAATTTGATCTCAATCTTACTTTTTTTTTAATTCAGTTAATCAATTTATTTATTTAACATTTCATGAACAGCTTTAAGGGTCGGTCATAGAACTATTTTGAAAAGCCGTTGAGGGCCGGATAAAATGAGTTCACGGGCCGGACGTTGGGCAGGCGTGCTATAATGTTTTGAAGTTTGGATGATTTATCATAGGATTATAGCCAATGTCTCCCATGTATCCAAAATGCGGTGCGGTGCTAAACCGAGGCATGACTGTACTTGATGATTTGGTTGAATGTTTCCCGAGGAAATTGGAAGAGTTTATTTCTTATATAAAAATTGTGTATCAGATTCCAAGTATTACAAAACGTCGAAACATAAATTTAAGCGCTGTTATTTTTGTATTTG
>NW_026292956.1:0-25000 GCF_016801865.2 Culex pipiens pallens | reverse complement strand
CCATCTGCTGATTGATTTTTTCGAAAAGTTCGGGAGCGATTTTCTTTTGCGTGTTTCGTCTCCTCTCTCTTTCGCGGGTGAAGAAAGTTCGCAAGCGATAAAGTTTTTTTTTGCGATTATTCCATCCCTGATTGGGACTATTAAAATAGTTACAGGAAAAAAAATCACTACTCAAAGTTAAATTTGCAAGAAATGAAGGTATTTTAGGTACAAATTTGGCACTGGAATTAAAACACATTTAAGGGGTTACATACATGTAAATCGGTAAAAATGTCAGAGGTTTATTGAGCGCACATTTGAACTTTTTTTTTAAATCTGTAATCAGGGCATATACATTTTCATCTTCTTACAAAACACATTTGAAGCCATTTGGTTGTATCGTTGTCGAGATATAGCTATTTGAAGTTAGCAGTTTCAAAAAACGGGTGCCACGATATCTCACCACTGCTCTGACCAAATCGGCTCAAAATTTTGGTGAAGACTCGTTAAACTATTCCCGTGTGCATGACCAAGGCCGATTTTCAAAAAGTTTATTTAAAAAAAAGTTAAAAATATTTTTATGTTTTCCATATAAAAAATCGTCAGTATTTGATTTTTGTATTTTTAAAAAAAGCTAAATTTAAAAATCGGGCTTCGTCATGCACACGAGATATGTCTTGAGAGTCTTCACCTCAAATTTCAGCCAATTTGGTCCATCCCATCTCGAGATATCGTGGCACCCGTAAATCAACTCGCTTTGCGCATGGCAAAATTTTGATCTTAAATCGTCTCTTACACAGTTTAATCACGTAATATCTTTATGAAACTTTCAGGAGAGATTGAAAATCATCTTTTTAGTGGATTCAATAAATTTTCTGTGACATGAAATTTGGTGATTTTCTACATGTATGTAACCCCTAAAGAGATGGTGACATTAGGGTGCCCAGAAACAAATGAAACCCTGCTCCACAAGTCTATATTTAATTGAAGTTTTGAGTGAATTTGATAAAGGTTTGCAATTGAGGCTGAAACTAGTAAGAAAAATGATTTACATGCAAAAATTACTTTCTTAAAACCGCTGGTAACTTCAACTTATGGATCAAGTTGTACGTCTTCGGTCTGTTTTCCTGTGAAAATCTCACCCTCGACCAATTTTACTCATTTTTTGTTCAGAGTTTTAAAAAAAAGTCCCATAATCTGGGCACCGTAATGGTTATCCAAAATAACCTATTTTTTTAGGGTGCACCGTTTCCAAGTTTCAGGCATTTTCAGATTAAAATCATCGAAAAAATGTTCAATTATTTGAAATTTAAAAATATTTACGTTTTGTATGATTAGCAAAAATCCATTTCGTATTTTTAGCCTTTTCAAGGAATTTTTTGATTGATTTGGTGTCTTCGTCAAAGTTGTAGGTATTGATGAGGACTATTCAGAAGAAAAAAAGGTACACTGAAAAAAAATTGGTGATTTTTTAATTAACTTTTTTTTGCATAAAAATCAATTTCCCAAAATTTATTTTTAAATTTTTGAAATTGTTTTATTTGTTTTAGGAGACAAAACCCCGCATCTTCTTAGCCATTTAGAATTATGCACGAAATTTTTGTGACCGAGCCACGTCATTCTTTTAAGTAAAAGCGAATTTGCATTCGGAAAGAACTTTACAATTTTTTTGATTAATATAGCAATTCAAAGTTAAATTTTGTCCGAAAAATTCCAGTTTTTTTACTTTATTAAATAGTGCACATGATTGTCCACCTCTGAAAATATTTTTTTTCGAATGGTTCAGAAAATTTCCTACAATTTCGTCCAAGAAACATTGAAGATTGGACCACTGGTTGGATTTTCTTTTTAAGTCTTACCCAAACAACCCTCCAATTTCTAATGCCGATGTCTCAGCAATTAATGGTCAGATTTTCAATGTTAAAAAATGAAACAATTTTCCGATCGTTTCGAAAACAATATTTTGATTTTTTTTTTTAGTCAAGACTAACATTTCAAAAGGGCCAATCATCGAATATTACGCCAAACGCCAAATGTTTGAGCCAAATAAAAAAAAAAAAAGAAAATTAAAATGGTTGAAATCGGCCGATTTCGTAGAGAACTGCTCAATGGTCTATTGACTAAGTTATTAATTGTTCTTTTAAAATAAAAATGTTCTTTCATTTATAAATGTTATATTTAAATTTAATTCCAAAGATATTTTGTTTTATTGATTAAAAATTGAATTTTAAAGTGCATCGTGATTTGCCAAATCTGGTTTCACATTTTGGATATTTACAAAATCATATTTCATGATAATGTTTAAACTTTTTAGCAGATCAAAAAAGAAAACAAAAGTCACTTACTTCACATTTCCATAAGCCACAAAACCCTGCCGGGTGAAACACCAGACCTGAGTTGCCGCCAATGAACGATGACGACGACGACGTCGCGACGCGGTTGAATGAATTCCCTTATGAATTTCTTTGGAATTGAGCGGGAAGAATACGCCTCAAGTTTTGAGTTGGAACAAGAAGAAGACTGCTCGTTCAAATGTGTGTGTGTTTCAATTACGGAACGAGGAAATAAAAATCTATTTTTATCAGTTCACTTTTCTTGAATGTGTCGTAATCGTAACTCCCGGTTATTGAATATATGGTGATGAATCAACGCCATTCAACCATTCTTATCAACGAGGTGTTGAATTAATGTCTGAAAAGGTGTTGCAATGAGGTCAACTGTCTGTTACTATCAGTTTTGATTTTTGTTTTTCAGAAGATTAATTGTGTGCCACATTAAAATAATTAATTTCATTCACATTACTCGAAAGAGACCTTTCTAGTTGTTTTGGGTAACATTTTGCGTTTGCTATTTCCAACCTGAACTTTATCGCGTAAATTTCACTCATTTTTTACCCCCACAGCTGCTGCAGTTTCATGGGTATTATTTGCTCAGAGTCGTCGCTGCGGCCACGGTAAATATCAA
Organism: Culex pipiens pallens; assembly: GCF_016801865.2. NCBI lineage: Eukaryota > Metazoa > Arthropoda > Insecta > Diptera > Culicidae > Culex > Culex pipiens. Next base: position 22,057 of record NW_026292956.1, on the reverse strand, counting down.
TATTGACCGTGTTTCCCGCCGCAACGGCTCTAGCAAAAATTCTCTCAGGTATGTGCTAATTTGTACCGAGACTCACGCAAAGACGCCAGGTCCCGAAAAAAAAACACCCCAAATTTCCGAGACTAACAAACCGAAATCAACACAGCGAGATTGTTTGCTAGGTGGAATTTGTGTTTTGTGACTCGCGTCACATCAAAATTGTAACAAAATGAAAAACATGTTTTTGCGAAGAATTTGCGCGCCAAAAACAAAGAAGCAAAAACATTTGAAAACCTAAACAGAACTCATCGTAACCACGAAAATAAAAATAGAAAGGTAAATAAAGAAGACAAAATCACGCAAAAGTAATAAATCTAAATTAGCTGGCAGCTGTTTTGAAGTCAACCGGCGGCGACGGTTACTCTCCTCGATCTGCTTTTCTACACTTGATTCACGCTTCCGAGAGCCAACAACACTTGAATTACAGTAAATTGCGAGGAAGAAAGCAAGAATTGCAAGAATGAAACCACACACCGTGACGGTGTCGGATCAATGAACGGGTACGTTTCGCGCATTGCGAATGATTTCGACTTGTTTTTTTTTGTTTTTGTTTTAAATTTTAATAATTTAGACAAAACAAACTCAAAATCATCATCTACTTATGATACGAAAATGACACTGAAGGCTCCCTAATTGATGTCAATTCAAATCATGTGACAAACACAAACAACGATCAACAGACAGCAAGACCGATTGGCAAATGACAAGTCAACCCTATTCTGAGGTGGCGCAACAAGCACAACGGAATGACAAGCGCAAATTGACGGCTGGTGACGCCTGTAGCGCCATCTCACTCTATCATATTTCATCTCTGCTTGCCAGGCTAATGCTAACGCCACCGATAAAAACCGATTTGGTCGTTAATTTTTGCAACTCAACAGGCTGGTAATTTTAGGGAGGATGACACTTTTGCGACTTTGATAGCGATTCTATGATTATTAAAAAAATAATTTAAGTTTGTATGCGCTTGTCATTTAAAAGAACTTTTTGTTGTGGTTTGAGTACAAATATTTTAAACTATTTTTTTTTATAAATGAATTTTATGTGACAATATTTTGCGAAACAACATACATATATAACATACATTAAAACCATGTTTCTTAACAAATCACAGTAATGATTTATTCTACGTTTCATTAATCGACAAAGATATAAAATAGAAAAGGTTTGTATATTTTTACTTCAAATATTATTTTAAACATTTTAAAAAGTTTACACAGTTAAATTTTAAAGAGATTATTTGACGTACTCTTCTACAGTTTTTTGAGAAACTAGATTAAACTATGCTAAATCTGGTAGTTTTAATACAGTCCAGACTCGATTATCCGAAGCCTCGATAATCCGAAGTTTTGATTATCCGAAGTTCGATTATCCGATGATTTGTATGAGACTTTATGAGCAAAGAAAAAAATTCTTGCTCTTAACATCAAATTTGAGTTCTGCGATACGATTGTAGTCTAATTTGCATAGTGAATTGCCTATTAAATAATAAAATGGCATTTTTTAAACATTTCATCACCGCCATCTTGGATTTAAAAATTCTAAATCACTTTCAACAATCAAAAATAAGACATAGAATGTATTATTTGTGATTCGATTATCCGAAGTGAAAATTTGCCAAAGCCTTCAGATAATCGAGTCTGGACTGTATTGCTTAAAAAAAGTAGATTATTTCAATGTTTTTGCGAGTCAAGCCATTTTTACTTTTTTTCAAATATTTATTATTAATTTTCAAATTATTGCGTTGATTTAAACACGAATAGACCCTTTGAGTTTTTTTTCAAGGGATAGTGTTTGTAATTAAATTGTTTAAGCTTAAAGAATTCATAGATCTTTCAAACTTCAAACTTTTTAAATGTTTTTTTGAATGAAATCGGTTAACAATAATAATAATAACAAAAATAATTTCAGAACAATTTTGTTAAATTTAGCTTGGAATATTCAACAAGAATATTAAAAAAAATGGGTTTCATTAAAAAACGTGAGCACTATTTCAAACAGAAACAATTATTTCATAATAAAAATATATACAGTCTAGACTTGGTAATTCGAAGCCTCGGTTATCCGGAGTTCGATTATCCGAAGGTTTGTTTGGGACATTGGATAATCGAATCACGAACAATTTTTTTTCTTTTTTCTTGTTTTAAACATCAAATTTGAGTTCTGCTACCCCATTTTAGTCAAATTTGAATAGTTGATTGCCTATTCAATAATAAAATGTTTTTTTTTTTTTAATATTTTGTCACCGCCATTTCGGCCGCCATCTTTGATTTAAAAATTTAAATTCACTTTAGCGTAGTTTAGAAGTCAGCACGACATTCAAAAACGACAAAGAAAAATATTTTTTTCGTGATTCGATTATCCGAAGTGAATTTTTTCCGAGGTCTTCGGATAATCGAGTCTGGATTTTATATAAAAAATTAAATTGTGAAGATAAGTTTTTGAGCTTTTGCAGCCTTACGAATATGAGCAATTAGTTTCAGTTTATTTTGCCAAAAATGCTAAAATTATTCTTTAATAATCAAAGCGTTTCTTTATAGTCAGAATACTTAAACTATATTAATTATAGCTTCAAATTTGAAAAAAAAAACATACACGACAAAGTTATAATTCGTCTTAGTTTTGGATGAAAGGTTGAACATTGTTAGCCAAAATATTTATGTTGAGTCAGGGGTTTTGAAAACTACCCAAAAAGCAAAAAAAAAAAATGAAAATTTAAAAAAAATCAAAGCATTAAAAAAAAACCCTACAAGTGTTTTAGTGAAAATCCAGATTATTTTTAAACATATGAAAGACAATAGTTTCATTAAAATGTTCATGAGATGTCACAAGTTGAAAAATAAGGGTAAATTAGCTGCATTGTCAATTATAAAAAATTATAAAATTATAAAAAATTATTAATTATAGAATTATAAAAAATCTCAAAATTTCAACACAAATGTTTTATTTTAGCAATCATTTTTAAATTCATTGTGTGTCAAGAAATTATTATAAAAATAAACAAAAAAAAATATTATAAAAATGAATATTTTTCGAAAATTTTCACCATTAATTGCCTATAACTTGAAAACGGGGCACTTTATAAAAAACATGTGTTACCTCATTTTTGACTGCAAATCTGCCTGTTTATCTAAGTTATTTTTTTACAAAAATTTCCGGTTTTATTGTTGCCAAAATCGATACATTTTCAAATAGTGTATTTTTCAAACATAATCATTTTACATTTGTGTGGAAACCATCTAACCAATGGGTTGGGCCTAAACTTTAAATTTTAGATTCATGATAAATTTACGTGATTATTGTGTATACTAAAGAATCTTTTGTTTCACAAAAAAAAAAAACATTTTTTTTCCTAAACGTTTAGTCATGGCCCCCAATAAATTTTTACTAAAATCATTTAAGTATATGTTGAGAAAGAAATAAGTATTAAATGTTCTAAAAGCATAAGGGTACACGGAGAAAAAGAGTTCCCAAAATCGTGAACAAGCGATCATGAAATTGGGAACCACGAACAAAGTGTTCAAATTCCATGGTACGTTTTTGAAAATTGAACACTTTGTTCGTGGTTCTCAATTTCATGAACGCTTGTTCACGATTTTGGAAACTCTTTTTTCTCCGTGTATGGAACAGCACTTTACAAAAACAAAGTACTCAGATCTTGCTCTAAATTGGACTGGAAGCTGGCTGTTTTAAGAAAAAAGTTGTTGATCTTTAAAATTTTAATTATAATCTGTGGTCGTTGCAGCACTTATTCGCAATTGAAATTTATTTATAATTCAACTTTTTCAAACCAATTCACTTGCGTTATTTCGCAACTAAACGATTAATCAAGAAAAACCAGCAGTGCCTCCATCGAAGACAGTTTTCAAGCTTGATGGGATAAGACCAAAACAAACTAAACACAGCGCAACGGAGAACATCTGCGTTTCAACTTCTAAACACAGTCAGTGTGTGCATCCCCCAAAGTCAAGCTTACAGCCTGGGGGTTTGTCGGGACTGATCAGAACACATGGTTTTGTTTGATGCGGATTAATCATTGAAAATGACTTATGAAATTAAAATTTGGAGAAAAAAAATTGAACAAAACTTTGAATTTATTTAAAATTTTCTGATTTGTTTTCGTTTGACCTTTTCAAAAGTTACTCCCCTCCTGTCAATGTCCCAAAATCTCCAGGTCGAATCCAAAGTTTGGCCGTCGCCGCCGTCGTCTGTTTGTGTTTGCGATGATGCTTCTTGAGGCCAACCCAAACTCCCTGCTTCTCCCCCTCCAATCAGTTTGAGCTGTTTTGGTTTAGTTTGTCTTGTCGTCGCCTGGTGTGTCGTTTTCCCTCTGTTGGTTTTTCCGATTCTACGATTATTTTTTGTTATTGTGTTGTTGTTGCCTGTCGGAAAAATGCCGTTTGAGGTCGAGCGGCGCCGCAGACAGCGCGAGTCGGAGGCCAAGCTTAGATTAATTGGGGTGGGAGGGGGAGGCTTCTTGGGTGGGATTTTTTTACTCGATTGTTTAATTTAATTGTTATATTTTTTTTATTAAAGGGGTCTGATCAGCAATATTATTCAATAATCGTTTTTAAAATATTTAACACAACGGAGTTTCTTTCAACAACCACCTTTTTTACAATCTTTCGGACTTTAACCGAAATCGCTTATCAAGCATAACTTTTGAAGTACTTTACTAAACTTAATAATTTTCAACAGTGGCTTATGGGATCCCAAATCAGATCGAATGACACCAACCCGGTCGGAATTGGTTCGGCCAGTGCTGAAATAATCGAGCGCAATTATTTTGACCAACACAGACATTTGTTCAGAATTTGATTCTGATTCAATATGTATACGTGAAGGTGGAAGCTTCTGAAGGTGAGTCTAAGAGGTTAAATTAAGAAGTTCGTTTTCCAAGTTATTTTAAAGCATTTCCTCAGTGAAAAAGGCAAAAATGAACAACTTTTTTTTAATTTTTCCCGTCTGAATCAGACTTGCCCTCAATCCATCATTAATCCGTCATCAATCGATTCTTGTGGTGACACACATCGTCCCTACATTGTTGGCGCGGTGTGTGTCAAAGTAATGAACCCTTGGTGACGTGGGACTCGACCATTGTTCTTGACAGATTCACCCGCGCGCGCGAGCGCTATTTTGAGAGCACTCGGAATTGGAATTGGAAATTGTGCATCCAAGAATGAGAAAAAAGGGGAAAGTCGCCTATTTTTGTGTGAATATTAAAATGATTTTTTAAGCTGAGCAATTCTCTGAGATTTCGGTCATTCGATTATTTTGTATTTTTTTATCCGGATGAAACTTTTTACTCATATTATTTATTATTTACAAACTTTTTAACCTTCTCCTAGTGGAAAATTGTCCAAAGTATCCGAAAATGCATTCCGTTTTCCGATTAAAAATCATGTTCATTGAGAAAATCATGACACTTTCAGAAGTTTAAAATAATGACAACATTTTCTTAACTATAGTTAACTAACTTTTAAAACTTGTCAAAATTTTATGAAAAGTTCTTCTTGAGGTACTTTGAACATTCCTCTACCACGGTCAGTATGTTTATAAACCATTCCTTACGTATTTTTATTGTACTCTTCATTTTTCGGAAAAATCGCAAACCTATCAAAGTCACCCCGTTTTACGGTATATGACAATTCAAAAATTTGTATCTTTTGAAGGAATTTTTTGATCGATTTGGTGTCTTCGGCAAAGTTGTAGGTATGGATAAGGACTACACTGACATTTTTTTTAACTTTACTTTTCGTCGCTAAAGCTTGATTTGGAAAAAAAAACATTTTTTAATTTTTTTGTTTTCTGATATGTTAGGGGACATCAAATGTCAACTTTTCTGAAATTTCCAGAATAGGCAAAAAATCATTTACCGAGTTATAAATTTTTGAATGAAGACTTTTTGACATTTTGACGACACCAAATCGATCAAAAAATTCCTTCAAAAGATACAGATTTTTGAATTTTCATATATCATTTTTGTCTGGACAGCTGCCAAATTTGTATTGATAGTTATATGGAAAAACTAATGATGCAAAATGGCTCTTTTGGGTATACTGAAGGCACCACAAAAGTTTCAGCCGAATTCAAAAATACAAAAAAATCGAATGACCAAAATCTGAAAGAATTGCTAAGCTTAAAAAATAATTTTGAAATTCACACAAAAATAGGCAACATTCCCCTATTTGGCATTCCCATAAAACATATCAGAAAACAAAAAAATAAAAATAGTGTTTTTATGCAAATCAAGTTTTAGTGACAAAAAGTGAAATTAAAAATCACCAAACAATTTTTTACCGTGTATCATATTTTTTCAGTGTAGTCCTTATCCATACCTGCAACTTTGCCGAAGACACCAAATCGATAAAAAAAATTCCGTCCAAAGATACAGATTTTTGTATTGTACAGCTGCCAAATTTGTATGGGAATTAAATGGACAAACTAATGATGCAAAAAGACTTCTTTGGGCATACCGAAGGCAACAAATAAGTTTCAATCGGATTAAAAAATACAAAAATTAAAAAAAAAGATTTCTTTTAGAAAAAAAGTTTAGGTGAATTATCTAAATAAAATAACCTTAGTTTTTTGGAAACTTTGACAAAAGTTAACTTTGCCTAAAATAGATTATTTTCCCCTAAAAAACATGAGCAATATGAGGCTCCACCACCATCCAGAATTCAGTGCAACAATGTAGCTCTAGGTGCTGGTGCTGGTGCACACATAATACTCACACTTGGCTGATTCTGGGGGAGGCTTTCGTTGACGTCAGAGTTAACCCAAATCCCGGAGGTCCTGAATTGTGGATTGGGGATAGTTCGTAGAAAATGTTACTTAACCCTGAAGGCAAATTTAGAATCTAATTTTTTTTTTGTGTTTAACACTATTTAAAAGTTCTAATTTAGGTACGTTTTTTAATGGATTTTTAAAACACAGACACAGTTTCATTACATAAACTTCTGATAACTGAAAACGCAGTGCCCCAGGAAAAGTCACGTTCTGGATCGTTGAAACTTAAACTTAAGAAAACACACACCGCTACACAGCTGCACTTCCATGTCGTAAACGAAATCGACTCGTTTCGAAACAGTGTCAAATTCCTTCTTTTTTTTTGTGTGCTTTTTCCCCATCTTCCCAAACAATTTTTGCTCGCACAAGGCAACCTTACAACTATCATCAGTGTTACGACCTTTTTCCACCTTGTCCTCCTCCTCTTCCTCGCTCTTACTTCTTCCTTCTTTTTTTCCTTTTAGCACAAGACTTATCAAATATTTAAAAGGCACACTTTTCGGAGTTCTCCTCTTCTTCCCCACCCAACCTTCATACTTCTTGAATGTTTACCTTGCAGCCATCATGCTGCAGCAGCAGCATAAGTGGGCTGCAGCCAGTCACAAAGAAGATAACTTCGAAACTCGTATCTATTTACAGTTGGGCAGGTTTCACCACCCTTGGGTGTCTTTTAAAACTATTTTTTTTTTGAAATTTTTGTTACGAAATATCAAAACTGGTTATATTTTTTCAAACTTCTTGCTAAATTTCAATCATAGTGTACCGTTTTACCCCGACTCGGCCCAAAAGGCACAAAGTAAAGACCCGTTTGAACCGGCCCCCACATCGAATTCGACACTCCGATGGTTCGACCCTGGATCCGGTCGGGCGGGTGTCGTGCTGGGCTGTTATCTTCAACTTACTCTCTTGGCGGCGTAGCGGCCACAGACAAGTAGACTTGACATGAATGTCTTTAAAATATCAACATTTTTAAACAGCTTCAATATGTTCAAACTGACTTCAAAATAATGAAAATGCTCAAAAATTTTCACAAATGTTCTATTATTAAATACTTAAAATTTAACCAGATATCTTTCTTTGAGAGATTTAGGCAAATTGGGTGCTATTAAAATATGGCTCATGTTAGATTTTGCTCTAGTTCATCATTAGAACTGGAACAACTCGTGACTATTCAGCCTTCGTCTGTGCCAAAATAAAATTTTAAAATTTACAATTGGAAATAAAGTCGATTTTTAAATATTTTTTCTATGATGACATGATATTCTCAACATATTTTTTCAAGGAAAACCCGTAAAACACAATTTAAGCTTTTTTGCCAATCCGTCATAAAATTTCTTGCTTTTTTTTTGCTTTCTGTTCTTTTGTGACGAAATGTCTATAACAAAATAACAGTACTAAACTTCAACTTTTTAGCACTTGTATCGAAAACTAATACTTTTTGACACTGTTTTGGATTTTGATTTGGCCTAACACACGGACGTCAAACTAAAGCATGAAAAAAAACGTTTCACTGATAATCCTATTCAAACGGGATTTTTAGAATTGCAAAAAATGTTTTATGCAACTCGTCGTATTCACAAACCTGCAAAAGGTCCGATTTTCAATATTTAAAAATGAAACACTCGTGAAATTTTCCGATCCTTTCGAAAAAAATATTTTATTTTTTTATCAATACTAACATTTTAAAAAGGGCCGATCATTAATTATAACGCCAATTTGAAATGTTATTCTAGATTATTTTTGTTTTAAATATTGTTTTCGAAACGATCGAAAAATTTCACGATTGTTTAATTTGTTTAATTTTATGTATGAAATTTCGTTTATTTTCCATTTTTTTTCTTAAAAACTCAGTGGCAGAATTTTTGACCATACTTCTCTGCGGCTCAAAAGTTGCGAAAATAAAACAATATTGATTTTGGGAAATTGAGTTAATTAAAAAATCGTCAAATTTGTTTTTCCATGTACCTATTTTTTCTGAATATCAACAGTTGATTATCAGAAAATTCATTCAAAAGTTACAGATTTTCGAACATTTACGTACCATTTTTGTATGGACAGCTGTCGAAATTGTATGGAGACTTGTATGGGTGAACCAATGACACAAAATAGCTTCTTCTTTAGTCATAGGGAAGGCCCCCACAAAGTTTGAGCAAAATAAAAAGTATAAAACAATAAAAATCGTTGAAATCGGCCAATTGCTCATTTCCTATTTTTTTTGCGTAGCACTTTGGACCGTTGCAAATATTTTCCTGCAATGATAATCATATCTAGCGATAACGTTAATTTTTTCGTTATCGATATTTCAATAATTCTATCGGCGATAAGGCTGGTACAAATTCGATTTAATGTTTTGTTTTTGAAGGGGGCTTTTAAACTGGCCCGAAAAATCAGGGGACAAAAATTTTTTTTTTTCAAAAAACTTCAAAATTTCAATGATAATTTAAGTGGAATCAGCTGAAATAAATATTAAATGCATTCCCCTGCGTTTAGAATCATTTTCAGCATGTTACAATTGATTTAAAAATCATTTGAATTTTTGAAAATTTTCGTTGTTTATAATGGCAAATTTTATTTTTTTGCATTTTTTTTTGTTTTCGGAAAATCTTACATCTTTTGAAAACTAATGATTGCAAAACAACTGCACTAGTGTAAAATGCATTTTAAAACAACTTTTTCATGAAAATGTTAAAACTATGGCTTTTTATTCCAATATTTTTATATTTTTGGCAACCCCCCACCCTCCCCTCGACCCGGCCAGAGCCGATGGACAAAAACTTTGAAAAATATTTGCATTGGCCGATTTGATCGCCGATAATGGACGATAACTCATTTTTACAATCTTTCTAAAATCGACTTAATTCAACCCAATCATGTTGTATGTTTCAAAGTATTAATACTCAAAATTGTTCACAAAATACCGTATTTTATCGAAAGTACTAAAATTTTCATAATTTGCAATATGGGTATCAAATGAAGTGAAATTTGGTATGCATTTTAACTTCATTAGAGTTTTTTTTTTTAAATACTAAAATTGTTCACAAAATACCGTATTTTTTTCGAAAATACTCCAATTTTCAACGTTTGCAATATAATAATCAAACCAAGCGATATTTGATATGCATTTTCAGTTTATTAGATTTTTTTGTTGAAACACTCCAATTTTCACAAAATACTGTAATTTTCGTGAATACAAAAAAAAATTAAATTCGCAAAGGAAGAAAAATTTGGATACATTTTCACTTTATTGTTTTTTTTTCTTAATCACTACATTTTTCACAAAATATTGTAATTTTTTTTAAAAATATTTAAATTTCTATAATTTGCGATATTTTTTTTCATAAAATTATTTGTATTAGGACCTTTTCGGTTCTGTGACCTGGTTAGGACCGAGTCGGATTTGTAATTACATTGTTCTATAATTTGCGATATGTATGGGTATCAAACGAAGCAAAATTTTATATGAAGCTTACAAATTTTAATGTATGTTTGAAGCATGCAAAATTTCGGTTCGAATGACACCCATATTGCATATTTTGAAAATTTGAATATTTTCGAAAAAAAGCGGTATTTGGTGAAAATTTTAGTATTTTTCAAAAAGCTTTTGATGAAGGAAAAAATCATACAAAATGTCGCTTCGTTTGATACCCATTCTTTAATTCTCAGATTTTTCGGAAACTAATGGCTGCATAACAACAGGATAGGTTTATAATACATTTCAAACACTTTTTTCATTCAAATGTTGAAACCATGGTTCGTAAATTAAATTTGCATGCTTTTTTAACGTGGAACTTGAACACTTTTAGAATATCTGTGGTTGATGATATTTATTGTTACATGTGTTATGAAAAAATAATCTTTTTTCATGGTTCAACTGGCCATATTTCTTTCTCATATTCCATACAAATTTGACAGAATGCTATATTTTTAGTTGAGGGTAAATTTCCAGTTAACGGTGTTTTTTCTTCAAAAATTAAAAGTGTGTCCAAACTGAAAAAAAGACAAAGTATTTTAAAAACTTTAATTCTCGATTTAATTTTCAAAAGGCCCTATCTGCATAGAAAACCCATGAGGGATAGGTTGTTTTGAAAATTTAATCTAGAATTAACATATATTTTTTGCATTTCTAATCAAATCATGCATCGAGTTTTTTTTCCATCAAAATTTGAGTTTTGAGACCACAGATTGTAAATAGGCGTATTAGTTCAGAAATAAAAATATACTCATTTATGCATTGATTGTTTTCAAAATTTCAACAAAATCTCAACTGTAATATTGTTTAAATTATTTTGTTATAATTTGTGTCAAAAAATATTGAAAATACCCTGGAATTTTGATTTTTTCATTCGAAGGGAAAAAACTTAGATTAAAATTTGGAATAGCCTGATTGTTGAAATATGCAAAGAAATAGTTTCACTTTTAATATGATTATTCATTAGAGCGACAAGAAAAACTTAGGTGACTCTATTTGTTCCGATTATTTTGGCAAAATTTGAACCTGTGCGTCAAGTCAAGTAAAGTTTGTCCAAGTGTGAGATTCTTGTAGGAAATTCAATTCCCCTCGACTTTGTCGAAGGGTGCAAGACAATCTGAGTTTGATTGTCACCCTATTCTTCATGGAAGTGCTCTCAGAATGCTGGAATGAGCTTCGATGTTCAATCTGTAACATTATTTAATTTTAAATTAATTTTTATCTTGGTAAGGTTTTTTTCTGTGGCGTTTTAAAATTATTTTCATGAAATTCATGACATCTCGATTCGAAAAGTTTTTTGAAATTCAATAAAATGGTTTATTTTTGAAATTAATAAATTTGCACTAAATTAAAATTCAAGGGCAAAAAATTATACTTCCTTTTATCTGTGGTCCACGTGGGCAGAGTGCAGCGCCAAACGAGGGGCTCAGCTAGCTGCTTTCTTATCTATAGCAGAGTGCAGTAGAGGGAACAAGAAAAACAAGTGCTGTACAGAAAACTATCAAGAAGAAGGCACGTATGTAGGTGGTTCCCTGATAGACCTCCTACGGGTAGAACTATGCTGCATCAAGCCTACAAACTCCTCTTCTTTTAGAGTGGGCAATTTGTTTTACAACTATTGTGTCCCATTTTCGAGAAAAAAAATCAGAAAAACGTGTTTTTTTTTGAGTTTAATAATTAGGAATTAAAAATATAGTTTTTACGAGTTTCAACTTAAAGAAGTTGAATATTTCCATGAAATTTTTTCAAAACAACACTCAAGACCGGTTTTCCAGCGCCGATTCGAATCCTCACACACAATTCCAAAAGGCACCGAAAACCTTGGTCTATTCCGGACGTTGCACATCTCACTGCAGCAGTTGAGTTCCCTGGTACCATCGCCGGTGCAGCAATAATCCAGAAACATCATCCTCATCGTCGTCGTCGTCGTCGTCATCATGCCCGTTAGGCAAAGTGCTGTTGTTTGCAGCTAACAACAGAGTACAGGGAAAGGCAGAAAAAAAAGGCTAAAACTAAAAGAGTTGGGATATGTGCTGTGTAGGCGGGCACTAGTTATGATGATACATCTGGAAAACTCGTTCGACAGCAATATTTGTGAAACTGCAGCATAAGCGCGCGGGAAAAGTATGGAGGATGTGACACTGGAGCTCAGCGAAAAAAGTTTCGTAGTATGAAAGGAGGGATTTCGACGATGAATGACTATTTGACTTTGGAAATCAATTTAATTTTCGACTTTAAAGCAAGCAATTTTTGAAAATGTTGAAAAGAAGTGCAGTTTGTCAGAAAATTTCTTTCTTCAAATTTTCACAATTAATATTTTCCGAAAAGAAATTTGAAAAAAAATCATCTTGTTTTTTCCACCTTATTCACTGAACTTGAACAAAACAGTCTCACCGAAGACCACAGCCCCAAATGACGTCAGTCTAAGGTTCTTCCAAAACGAGGAGGAAAGTGGCCTAGTCCTGGGCCTTGAGATTTTCTTCCACTTTTCACCCTGGCGCCACAGAGGGGCAAATGGAAATAGTGATTTTTCTTATGGCCATGCTCATCTCGAGAGGCTTTTCGCCAACTGTTTACGACTCCGGAAGAAAAAAAAACACACGGAAACACACAAACACAGATTGACGGTCCCGGAAAATGGAGGAAAAATGATGGAGAATGGAGCCGCCACATTTGGATGGCTTGTTTACGAGCTTGTATGGAGATTTGAATGAGTTTTTTTTTTTATTGAGGGTCATTAAAGTTGACAAAATAGGAATAGTTTAAACATTTGGGCAGGCAGCTTTATTTTATTTTTCTAAAGGTAATTTTTGAATAGTGAAAATTTCATAATTTCATGTTTTTACAATTTAAAATTTTTTACAAAAAAATACAGAAAATCTGAAATTATCTTGCTATGTACTAAAAAAGTTATCTTGCAAGCACTTAAAAATAAAATAAAAAATCGTTGCAAGATATCTTTTTAGTACAAAAGTTAACTTAATTTCTGCAAGATAACTTCAGCTGGCTTTATATTGAATAAGGCTGCAAAACAATTTTCAATCATTTTTAACAATTTTTAACAATTATTATCAATTTTTAACTATTTTTGAACTATTTTTATTTTTTTAACAATTCCTTACCATTTTTGAACAATTTTTAACAGTTTTTAGCAATTTTTTACAATTTTTTACAATTTTTTACAATTTTTTACAATGTTTAACAATGTTTAACTATTTTAAAAAATATATAACTTTTGAACAATTTTTTAATTTTTTTTACAATTTCTAATTTTTTTTGCAATTTTAAACAATTTTTAATTTTTTTATAATTTTCCAACCTTTTTGAACATTTTAAAACAATTTTTATTTTTTTTACAATTTTATACCATTTTTAACAATTTCTAACAATTTTTAGAAATTTTTTTTGGCAATTTTTAACAATTTTCAACAATTTTTAACAATGTTTAACAATTTTTTATTTTTTTTACAATTTTCAACATTTTTTACAATTTTTTATTTTTTTTATAATTTTAAACCATTTTTATTTTTTTTACAATTTTATACCATTTTTAACAATTTTTAGCAATTTTACTTTTAACATTTTTTTACAATTTTCAACATTTTTTACAATTTTTAATTTTTGTTACAATTTTTAACTTGTTTTCTGAAAAGTTGGCATTTGATGTCCCCTAAAACATATCAGAAAAAAATAGTATTTTTTGCAAATCAAGTTTCAGTGACAAAAAGTGATATTAAAAATCACCAAATTTTCATTTGGTATCCTTTTTTTTCAGTGTAGTCCTTATCCATACCTACAACTTTACCGAAGACAACAAATCGATCAAAAAAAATCTTCCAAAGATACAGATTTTCTACTTTTTTTAAATAATTTTTGTATCGACAGCTGCCAAATTTGTATGGAAAATTATATGGACAAACTAATGATTGAAAATTGTTTCCATGGGCATACCGAAGCCATCAAAAAAGTTTCAGCCGGATTAAAATACAAAATTTTTATAAAAATCCTATTGCCTAGAGAATTGCTTAGTTGTTTCAGCTTATTGTTTGATGTTTAAGTTATGAATTTTGTTTTATTTATTGTAAGAAAATTGTTCAACTTTTTTAAAACAAGGAAAGATTTTTGTGGAATTGAGAAAATCAAGGTGTGTTTCAACGCAAAATCGGCATTGATTAATAAAAATAAATAATAAATTATTCAACAAAAACATTTTTGAATCAAACCTCGTACAGACTGATTGTACAAAATATTTTTCTTCTTCTATTAATTCTAAAAATAAATACATTTTTTTAAATACGTAAAATTTAAAAAAAAAATGCAATATGGGTATCAAACCAAGCGATATTTGATATGCATTTTCAGTTTATTAGATTTTTTATGTTGAAATACTCAAATTTTCACGAAATACACAAAATACATGAAAATACTTAAATTTCTATAACTTGCTATGTGTATGGGTATCAAACGAAGCAAAATTTTATATGAAGCATACAAAATTGTAATGTATGTTTGAAACATGCATAATTTCGGTTCGAATGATACCCATATTGCATATTTTGAAAATTTTAATATTTTTGAAAATATAAGGTATATTGTGAAAATTTTAGTATTTTTCAAAAAGATATATTTTACATCGGGGGTAATTTTTCAGTTAACGGAGTTTTTTGTTCAAGAAATAAAAGTGTGTCCAAACTGAAAAAAGAGAAAAAAGGCTATTGCAAATTTTATGTTAATGAATCCCCCAAAATCATAGGGCAATACAAAAAATAAATAACTCATTTGATACTTTTTCACAATCAATTGTAAAATATGTTAAATACATTTTTAACCAAATCGAGCATCG
The DNA here is from genome assembly GCF_016801865.2 of Culex pipiens pallens. Taxonomy (NCBI): domain Eukaryota; kingdom Metazoa; phylum Arthropoda; class Insecta; order Diptera; family Culicidae; genus Culex; species Culex pipiens. Next base: position 6,917 of record NW_026292956.1, on the reverse strand, counting down.
AGTCTTTTTTCCATCCAAATTTGAGTTTTGGGACCACAGATCGCAACAATTCACAGACGTATCAATTCAGAAATAAAAATACACTTATTTATGTATTGATTGTTTTCAAAATTTCAACAAAACCTTAACTGTAATATTGTTTAATTTTTTTTATGATTTGTGTCAAAAAGTATGGAAAATTAACCTGGAATTTTGATTTGTTTCATTCGGAGGGGAAAAAATTAGATTAAAATTCGGAATAGCCTGATTGTTGAAATATGCAAAGAAATAGTTTCACTTTTAATATGATTATTCGTTAGGGTGACAAGAAAAACTTAGGTGACTCTATTTGTTCCGATTATTTTGGCAAAATTTAAACCTGTGCCAATTTTGAGTCAAATCAAGTTTGTCCATGTGTGAGATTCTTGTAGGAAATTAAATTCCCCTCAACTTTATCGAAGGGTGCAAGAAAATCTGAGTTGATTGTCACCCTATTTTTCATGGAAGTGCTCTCAGACTGCTGGAATGAGCTTCGATATGCAATCTGTAAAATTTTTTGATTTTAAATTAATTATTACCTTGATAAGGTTTTTTTTATGTGGCGTTTTAAAATTATTTTCATGAAATTCATGTCCCCTCATGGGCCCTCGCTTCGGAAAGTTTTTTGAAATTCAATAAAATGCTTTATTTTTAAAATTGGTAAATATGCATTAAATAAAAATTGAAGGGCAAACAAATTGTACATCCTTTTATCTGTGCTCCACGTGGGCAGAATGCATCGCCAAACGAGAGGCTCAGCTAGCTGCTTTCTTATCTATAGCAGAGTATAGTAGAGGGAACAGGAAAAACAAGTGCTATAGAGAAGACTATCAAGAAGAAGGAACGTATGTAGGTGGTTCCCTGATAGACCTCCTACGGGTAGAACTATGCTGCATCAAGCCTAAAAACTCCTCTTCGTTTACAGTGGGCAAGTTGTTCTACAACTATTGTGTCCCATATTCGATAAAAAAAATCAGAAAAAAACGAGTTTTTTAATGTCTAATAATTGAATATTAAAAATAAAGTTTTGATGAGTTTCAACTTAAAGAATTCTTTATAGTTGATATTTTCATGAAATTATTCCAAAACAACACTCAAGACCGGTCCTCCAGCGACGATTCGAATCCTCACACACAATTCCAAAAGGCTCCGAAAACCTTGGTCTATTCCGGCCGTAGCACATCTCACTGCAGCAGTTGAGTTCCCTGGTACCATCGCCGGTGCAGCAATAATCCAGAAACATCATCCTCATCGTCGTCGTCGTCGTCGTCATCATGCCCGTTAGGCAAAGTGCTGTTGTTTGCAGCTAACAACAGAGTACAAGGAATGGAAAAAAAAACGAAAGGCTAAAACTAAAAGAGTTGGAATATGTGCTGTGTAGGCGGGCACTAGTTATGATGATACATCTGGAAAACTCGTTCGACAGCAATATTTGTGAAACTGCAGCAAAAGCGCGCGGGAAAAGTATGGAGGATGTGACACTGGAGCTCAGCGAAAAAAGTTTCGTGGTAAGAAAGGAGGGATCTCGGCGATGAATGACTATTTGACTTTGGAAATCAATTTAAATTTCGACTTAAAAGCAAGCAATTTTTGAAAATGTTGAAAAAGAAGTGCAGTTTGTCAGAAAATTTCTTTCTTCAAATTTCAAATAGAAATTAACAAAAAAAAAATCATCTTGTTTTTTCACCCTTATTCACTGAACTTGAACAAAACAGTCTCACCAGGACGTCGACGACCACAGCAGCCCAAATGACGTCAGTCGGGGTGAGGTTCTTCCAAAACGAAAAAGTAGGTGGTCTATTCCAGGGCCTTGAGATTTTCTTCCACTTTCTACCGTGGCGCCACCGAGGGGCAAATGGAAATAGTGATTTTTCTTATGGTCATGCTCATCTCGAGAGGCTTTTCGCCAACTGTTTACGACTCCGGAAGAAAAAAAAGCACGGAAACACACAAACACAGATTGACGGTTCCGGAAAATGGAGAGAAAATGATGGGGAATGGAGCCACATTTGGATGGGTTGTTTACGAGCATGTATGGAGATTTGAATGAGGTTTTTTTTTTATTAAGGATCATTAAAGTTGACAAAATAGGAATATTTTAAACATTTGGGCAGGCAGCTTTATATTATTTTTTTTAAAGGTAATTTTTGAATAGTGAAAATTTCATCATTTCATGATTTTACAATTTAAATTTTTTACAAAAAAATACAGAAAATCCGAAATTATCTTGCTATGTACTAAAATAGTTATCTTGCAAGCACTTAAAAATAAAAATAAAAAATCGCTGCAAGATATCTTTTTAGTACAGAAGTTAACTTAATTTCTGCAAGATAACTTCAGCTGGCTTTATATTGAATAAGGCTGCAAAACAATTTTCAATAATTTTAAACAATTTTAAACAATTATTATCAATTTCAACTATTTTTAAACCATTTTTATTTTTTTTACAATTTTGTACCATTTTTGAACAATTTTTAACAGTTTTTAGCAATTTTTTACAATTTTTTACAATTTTTTACAATTTTTTACAATGTTTAACAATGTTTAACTATTTTAAAAAATATATAACTTTTGAACAATTTTTTAATTTTTTTTACAATTTCTAATTTTTTTTGCAATTTTAAACAATTTTTAATTTTTTTATAATTTTCCAACCTTTTTGAACATTTTAAAACAATTTTTATTTTTTTTACAATTTTATACCATTTTTAACAATTTCTAACAATTTTTAGAAATTTTTTTTGGCAATTTTTAACAATTTTCAACAATTTTTAACAATGTTTAACAATTTTTTATTTTTTTTACAATTTTCAACATTTTTTACAATTTTTTATTTTTTTTATAATTTTAAACCATTTTTATTTTTTTTACAATTTTATACCATTTTTAACAATTTTTAGCAATTTTACTTTTAACATTTTTTTACAATTTTCAACATTTTTTACAATTTTTAATTTTTGTTACAATTTTTAACAATTTAAAAAAAAATTAAAAAAAATTTACGATTTGTAACAATTTTTAAACAATTTTTATCAATTTTTATCAAATTTTAACAATTTTTAACAATTTTTAAATAAAATTAACAATTGTTGACAATTTTTATTTTTTTTACAATTTTCAACATTTTTTTACAATTTAAAAAAATATCAATTTTTTACAATGTTTTACATTTTTTTACAATTGTTTACAATTTTTTTCAAATTTTACAATTTTTTACAACTTTGTACAATTTTTTAATTTTTTCACAATTTTTTACAATTTTTAACAATTTTTTACAAGGTTTTACAATTTTTTACAATTTTTTTAAAATTTTTACAATTTTTTACAATTTTTTAACATTTTTTACAATTTTTTACAATTTTTTACCATTTTTTTTAACAATTTTTCACAATTTTTTACAATTTTTTACAATTTTTTAAAAAAAATTTTTCAAGCAACTTTTAAAAATTTTCAACAATTTTTAACAATTGTAACAATTTTGACCATTCTTTTATTTTAAACAATTTAGAACAACTTGGAAACAATTTTGAAATAGTTTTGAAACAATTTTGAAAAACCTTTGAAACAAATTTAAACCAAATTTGAAACAAATTTGAAACAAATTGAAACAAATTTGAAACAAATTCGAAACAAATTTGAAGCAAATTTGAAACCAATTTGAAACAAATTTGAAACAATATTGAAACAATATTGAAACAAATTTGAAACAAATTTGAAACAAATTTGAAGAAAAATTGAAACAAATTTCAAAAAAATTTTTGAAACAAATTTGAAACAAATTTGAAACAAATTTGAAACAAATTTGAAACAAATTTGAAACAGTTTTGAAACAAATTTGAAACAAACTTGAAACAAATTCAAGAAATTTTAAACAAAATTTGAAACTAATTTGAAACGAATTTGGAACAAATTTGAAACAAATTTGAAACCAGTTTGAAACAATTTTGAAGCAATTTTAAAACAATTTTGAATCAATTTTGAAACAACTTTCGAACTATTTTGCATTTTCTAACAATTTCGAAAAAATTTCAAACAATTTTAAACAACTTTGAAATAGTTTTGAAACAATTTTTAAAAAGCTTTGAAACAAATTTAAACCAAATTTGAAACAAATTGAACAATATTGAAACAAATTTGAAACAAATTTGAAACAAATTTGAAACAAATTTGAAACAAATTTGAAACAAATTTGAAACAAATTTGAAACAAATTTGAAACAAATTTGAAACAAATTTGAAACAAATTTGAAACAAATTTGAAACAAATTTGAAACAAATTTGAAACAAATTTGAAACAAATTTGAAACAAATTTGAAACAAATTTGAAACAAATTTAAAACAAATTTAAAACAAATTTGAAACAAGTTTAAAACAAATTTGAACAAATTTGAATCAGTTTTCGAACAATTTTCAAGCAATTTTCGAACAATTTTGAAATATTTTTGAAACAATTTTGAAGCAATTTTGAAACATATTTCGAACAATTTTGAAATATTTTTGAAACAATTTCTTACAATTTCAAAACATTTTTCGAACAATTTTGAATCAATCTTGATTTTTTTTTTAATTATTTTGAAACAATTTTGAAACAATTTTGTTACAGTTTTGAACAAATTTGGTTACATCGTTTACTCATTCGAACGAAATATTTGTCTTGCAAAATGATAAAATGTCGTGCGTAACGCCCTTCCAAGTTTGTTATTTTTATTTAAAAATTTAAACGAGTTCCAAGTTTTGAATTATTAAAAATTATATTGAATATTTAAAAAAAATGGGCTTTTGTAAATAACTTTAAAGTTTCAACAAATATAAACAAGACAATTAATTTTTTGTTTTTTTCTTCTGCTACCTAATAAACCAAAATATACTAGAAAGACCTACTTTTGGTATTAGAATGTATATTTTCTTGAAATTTCAAAAGCTTTTTGAGACTATGGTGGTTTTTTAAATCTTCGAATAATAGAAAAATTAGAATAGGAAACAACAAAAGTAAACCATTTCCGCACAATTTGACATCGGAGGCTAGATGAAATTTTCACTCCATCAAACACTATTTTTCCATGATTAAGTTCCAGATAAGTGCCATTTTAGTCGCAACCAGAGAGGTGCAATTAATTATCGCCCGTTTGGGCAGTCAGTGTTCCCAGCACCAAAAGCACTTGAAATGAAATAAAACACAGCTAAAACAGAGAATAAAGAGAGAGAGAGAAAAAAAAACGTGTTCCAGATTTTCCACGCCCGATACAGATTAATTCATTGACCGTTGGCTCAGTTCGTTGACCAGGTCCGGTAAAGGGGTGGAGGACGGAGGAAGGGGGATAGTTTTATTGGGGACTTATGGTGGGTGTTGAGTGTTGGAGCCTCTAACGGTGTAGTCAGATGGTACCCAAACGCCCAAAGCAGAAACTAGTTCGCTTTCCCGGGTGGGTGCTGGATAAAAAAAAATAAGAGACAGAAAGAGAGAGAAAGGCAATAAATTACAACCACCTGAAACCGATCCGATTAATTTGGTGATTCGCTTTTATCAATTGCGTTCTAGATTGCTGGGAGAGTAATCAGGTGCTGAGTCGTAAATTTGAGCAACAAAAAGGTTGTTGGAATGGTAAGGCATACGATCGTGATTTCATGAGTTGAAATGTCCATAATATTTTTTTTAATTTGATTATTAAGCAAAACTGAGGAAAATTTGAGATTTTGCAAATTAAAATTTTTGTCTGAAACTACCGCATTTAAGATGACTTTAAAATTGTTTAGGACTCTCTTAAAACACACAATTCTTGAAATATCTTGAAAATTATAATTCAGTAGAGAGCTATTATTAAGACATTCAGTAGAGAGGCATTATTAAGACATTAAAGAAAATTTTCATTCTTTTTAAATTATCCAAAAACGTAAAAAAAACATTCAATTATTACCTACAAAAATATGTTAGTTCTACAATTGTAATTTTGAACTCAAATATTAACACTATAAATCAATCCTATAATCTGTGTATGACACTCACAATCAGAGTTTCAGGCAAATTAACAACTGTAATATGATTTGAAAAATCTATTTCAAATAAATTTATTTTAAAACAAAACAACCAGACAGTTCCTTATATTAAAATATATATAAAATTGAAACTCAAGTACAAAAAAATATAACCGTTTTTTTTGGTAGATTGTAATATTCGTATCAATTCTTGATTTAGTGCTCTTTGGCTTACTTTGAAACATTTCACAAATTAACCAACTTTAATTCTGAATTAACACCACTTTTAATTGTAAGACAACTGTTCCTTTAAAAAAAAAAATGTGAAATTTAATTTTCAATTTAGATTTGAAGCCTCTTAGGCCAGATTGAAATGGAATTGCAATTTAAATCGATTAATATAGTATCAAATTGGAAATAGTCAAAATACGAGTTTTAATAAGCGTCAAATTTGAATTCAAGTGAACTTTCCAATAACCATGAAGTTTTGTTTCATCTTTGCTTGGAAAAAGTTACAGTAAATGTCTGTACCATGAAAAATAAATTTCACTTTAACTAAGGCAATATTGGAACGATTTAAATCAGATCTGCACGAAAAAGAAATGTCTGTGTTTACATAAAAAACTCTCTGGCTCGATTTGGTAACAATAAGTAACTATGGCAATTTCGAGCTCATCGGTTTTTATTTTAGTTTTAATTTGTTTTAGTAGACTATATTTGTGATATTTGTGAGGAAGCAAACTGTGCGCGAGTTTGGACGTTTTAATTTTTTCTCGCTGTCATTTTGTGAAAAAATCTGGAATTTGAAAAAAGTGATGTAGTGAAATTCGAAGGCAAATTACCGGATGACTATCGATGCCAGTAACAGTGCCATTGAAAATACGGTTCCCGCGATTCGTCGGGGCGATTGCTACCCCAGAAGGTGCC
>NW_026292955.1:0-25000 GCF_016801865.2 Culex pipiens pallens | reverse complement strand
AAAAGAAATAATTGTTTTAGCATGCTTTGAACTGGAATGTCTCTTTTTGTTAAATTTTCATGGCATTAAACATTTTCAGTGCAACAAAAAGGATACTCAAAATAAATAATTCATTTGTGTATGAAATTATGTAATACTTTAGAAAATTTCTCATGTATTACATGATTTGTTTATCAAATTTTGATATTCATGCATTTTTGTTTCATCAAATTTTGATATTCATGCATTTTTGTTTCATCAAATTTTGATATTCATGCATTGATACCAACAAGTTCAACATCAGTGGGGGGGGAGGGAGGAATGAGGCTCTTGAAAAATAGTCAAGGGGGGAATGGAACGAAAAAGGTTGAGAAACACTGCTCTAAATTATGAAAAAATGATTATTTTCAACAAAAAAAAAACCCGTTCTTAACCCACCGGAGGTCGCGTACGTGTACTTTGTACACAGTTTGTAAGGGAACTTGTAAGAAAGGCAAAAACACGCGACTTCCCGAAGGTTAACGATAGCGCAAGCCACGGCGTGTTTTCTAGAAGAAACTTTTCAGAAAAAATAGTAATCGTTACTTTCAGAAGTATGTGATAGGAAATTTTCTCAGCTTTCCGAAGCTTTTGAGAGCAAAATGTAATTCCAGTGTCTTGCGAACCTTCGTGGTGAACGGACACTAGAGCTGCGGTATTTTTTACTACCTAAGCTCAGAGTTATTTCAAACAAAATTCACAGTCTTTTTAAAGACTACCTGAGTTACTTTCCAAAATTCTAAACAGTCTTTTCAAGACTAACCCCACCTGAAATTTTTTTGTATTTTACAAACGAAGCCATCTTTTTAAGAGAACTTTGCTTGCAAAATGCGTCAAAACAAAGGTAAACGCAAATCTTCTGAAGATTTGGTCGTTACGTCGGTGAAGCGTTTGAACGCTAAGCCGGCTAACGGAAACAGAAAAAGAAAACAGCCTCATCCGAGGTCTGATTCTGATTCTGAAAGTGAGGTCAATCCTCCAATTCCATTGGCAAACAGTTTCGGTGTTTTATCCGAAACTGTTGACAAGGATCCTTCTCCTCGTACTGAGCCTTCTGCCGTCGAGAAACGAGTAAAGGCTCCGCCAATTGTAGTGACTTCCGTCTCTGATTTGGCCAGCTTTCGAACGCAACTAAAGAATTGCAAGGAAACTTGCAATTTGAAGGTTTCGTTCCAGCTTGGTCGAAGAGGAGAATGTCGCTTGTTGACGGAATCTTTACAAGATCACCAAACTTTTGTTGGTTATTTGAAAAACCACAAACACAATTTCTACACGTATGAGACCAAGAATGCTCGTCCATTCAAGGCGGTCCTGAAAGGTCTCTCCAACGACTTGTCGGTGGATGAGATCAAAAACGAACTTAAGGTGTTGCTTGGCTTTGCCCCATCCCAAGTAATAGCAATGAAGAAAAAATCAAACGGGAATATTTCTCGCTTTGGTTTGACTTCACAATTTTATCTGATTCATTTCAACAGAAATGAAATCAACAATTTGAAACTTTTGGACAAAGTACAGTTTTTGTTCCATGTACGGGTAAAGTGGGAGCATTTTAAGAAACATGGCGGTAATGGCCAGAATCTGACCCAGTGCCGGCGTTGCCAGGCATTCGGTCACGGTACTGATCATTGCGCCATGGTTCCAAAATGCATGGTTTGCGGGGATTCTTCTCACGACAAGGACAATTGTCCCGTGAAAGAAGTCACCCAATTTAAATGTGCAAATTGTGGTGGAAATCACAAATCAAATTTCTGGGATTGCCCCATCAGAAAAAAGGTTTTGGATTCTCGTGCTAAGCATCAGCAGAAATCCAAACCGAAATTTTCTCAAAGTCAGGTTGTACCTGCATCTTTAAATCAAACGTTCGTGCTGTCTCACTCGAACAATACCCCTACCATGGAAAAGTTAGGTAACAGCAATGGTATTTCTTATGCCAACGTCGTTTCGGGTTCGGGTTCATCCACGAATTTTAAATCCTCTACCAATCTTCAAATTGGGCAGGTACCTCAAATTTCATTTGAAAATTTTTCTGCTGGCAACGCTTTGGGATCTTCTGATCTCGGCGATGTTACGTTTGAAAAAATGACTTTTTTGCAAAACTCACTGTTTGGTTTGATTCAAACGATGAGTAATGCTACATCCATGATGGAAGTAATCCAGATTGGATTAAAATTTGCGAATGATGTTGTTCTTACCCTGAAGTTTAATCATGGATCTAAGTAATTCCATCAATATTATGAATTTTAATGCTCGCTCTTTAAAAGCGAAAGAAAATGAATTTTTCAACTTTTTACGAGTTCATAACGTGCATGTTGCTGTTATAACCGAAACATTTTTAAAAACTGGCACTTATTTGAAAAGTGATCCAGATTATAAAGTTATAACCAATAACAGAATGAATCGAAATGGCGGTGGAGTTGCAATAGTTATCCACCGTAGTATGACTTATAGCACGTTACGTGACTTTAAGTTAAAAGTTATTGAAAGTTTGGGCATTGAACTTGAAACTTCTTTTGGGAAAATTATGATTGCAGCTGCATATTTGCCTTTCCAATGCACTGGGGAAAATAAAAATTATTTCAAAGGGGATTTGAATAAACTTACTCGGCATAGATCTCGATTTTTGATCATCGGTGATTTTAATGCCAAACACCAATCTTGGAATAATTCAAAAGTAAATTCCAATGGTAAAATTCTATTCAGAGATTGCTCTTCTGGTCTTTATTCGGTTTTATATCCGAATGGGCCAACTTGCTTTTCTTCTGTTAGAAATCCATCAACAATTGATTTGGTTCTGACAAATCAAAGTCAGTATTGTGGTCCTTTAGTGACTCATGCTGATTTTGATTCTGATCATCTTCCAGTAACTCTTTCACTTTCTCATGAAGCAGTTACCAGACCCAATAGTTCTGTGTTTAATTACCACAAAGCTAATTGGGACAGGTATCAGCATCATATTGAGAATAATTTAAATCATGATTTTGTTTTAGAAACCAAAGCTGATATTGATTCAGCCTTGGAATCTTTAACTAATGCAATTTTGGATGCTAGGAATATTGCTATTCCTAAAGTCCAAGTCAAATTTGATTCTCCCATTATTGATGACGATCTTCAGCTTTTGATTCGTCTGAAAAATGTTCGCCGAAGACAGTATCAACGTTCTCGTGATCCTGCACTGAAGCGAATTCAAAAAGATTTGCAAAAGGTTATTGACCACAGATTCACTCTCCTACGAAATGAAAAGTTCGCAAGAGATGTCGAACAAATTAAACCTTATTCCAAACCTTTTTGGAAACTTTCAAAGGTTCTTAAGAAACCTCAAAAACCAATCCCTTCTTTAAAAGATGGTGATAATATTCTATTAACTAATGAGGAGAAAGCTCAAAAACTTGCTCAGCAGTTTGAGAGTGCTCATAATTTCAACTTAAATGTTCTGAGTCCTATTGAAAATCAAATTTCAATAGAATTTCAGAATATTGTTGAACAACAGTTTTCATCAGATGATGTTTTTAATACGGATCTGAATGAAATAAAATCTATTATCAAAAAATTTAAAAATATGAAAGCCCCTGGTGAGGATGGCATTTTTTACATTTTAATTAAAAAATTACCTGAAGCAACTTTAAGTAGCTTGGTCAAAATTTGCAACAAATGTTTTGATTTGGCATATTTTCCCAGTAGTTGGAAAAATGCCAAAGTAGTTCCGATTTTAAAACCGGATAAAAATCCTGCTGAAGCCTCAAGCTATCGGCCCATTAGTTTGCTTTCATCTATTAGTAAATTATTCGAAAGAATAATTCTTAATAGAATGATGACGCACATTAATGAAAATTCAATATTCGCTGATGAGCAGTTTGGATTTCGCCTTGGGCATTCAACTACTCATCAGTTGTTGAGAGTTTCAAATTTAATTCGAAGCAACAAATCTGAGGGCTATTCTACTGGCGCTGCTCTTCTAGACATAGAAAAAGCATTTGACAGTGTTTGGCATAAAGGTTTGATTGCGAAATTGAAAAGGTTTAATTTTCCGATTTATATCGTGAAAATTATTCAAAATTATTTGACGGATCGTACTCTACAGGTATGTTATCAGAACAGCAAATCTGATCAACTACCTGTACGTGCTGGCGTCCCTCAAGGAAGCATTTTGGGTCCAATTTTATACAATATTTTTACTTCTGACTTGCCTGATTTGCCCCCAGGATGTCAGAAATCACTTTTTGCTGATGATACAAGCATCTCCACCAAAGGTAGAAGCCTTCGTGTCATCACAAGAAGATTACAAAAAAGCTTGGATATTTTCAATTCTTATTTGAAAGAATGGAAAATTACTCCAAATGCTGCAAAAACTCAACTTATTATTTTCCCTCACAAACCAAGGGCTGATTTTCTTAAACCAAAAAGTCATCACATTATAAAGATGAATGAGGTAAATTTAAAGTGGGAGGATCAAGTGAAATATCTTGGACTTGCTTTTGACAAAAACCTTACTTACAAGGATCACATTGAAAGTATCCAGGTTAAATGTAACAAATATATTAAATGTTTGTATCCACTTATAAACAGGAATTCTAGACTTTGTCTCAAGAATAAACTGTTAATTTATAAACAAATTTTCAGACCTGCCATGCTTTATGCTGTGCCGATCTGGACAAGCTGTTGCTTAACCAGGAAGAAAAAACTTCAGAGGATTCAGAACAAAATTCTGAAAATGATTCTGAAACTTCCTCCCTGGTTCAGCACCAGTGAACTTCATCAATTAGCCGAAGTTGACACTTTGGATGTTATGTCCAATAAGATAATTGATGCATTTCGACAAAAATCATTGCAGTCTTCAGCTGCATTGATCCGCTCTTTATATAGTTTATAAGTTAGTTTTAAGGTATCCCTTTTCCCTTTTGTACATGTAGGACCTCCTACATTTGAAATCACTGAATAGCGAAAGCTACAATATTTCATGAATATATGAAAGTTGCTAGTATTTAAAATTGAGGTGAAAAGTCATCGATTGTGATTGGACACTCAATAATATTTTAACTGAATGAATGTACATGGAAAAGAAAAACTGAATAAATATAAATTAAAAAAAAAAAAAAAAAAAAAAAAAAAAAAAAAAGCAAAATGTAATTTCAAAATCTTGCAAAGAAATGATTTTTTAAGTTTTTTTAATCCTTCATTGCCCTTCCATTTAAATTACTGTTCAAGAAACTAGTAAAAACAAAGTGATTTTATGTGTCATTTACTCATCAAAATGAGCAAAATAAAACAAGAAACGACTTTGTAGAAGGTAGCAAATCGCTTAACCTTTTGAAAATCCAATGTTAAATTAGTTTGTGAATTTGTGGGAATAGTTTAGTCATGAAGATCAAAAATGGACGACAAATTGCTGTTGCCAGCTTCAAACTTCACATTTTCCATGAGTATAAAATAAAGATTAGTTTTTATAAAATACTTTGCTGTTGAAAACGCACTCAAAAGAAGCAAAAAAAAATCGCGTGTTTTCTATTCGAAATGTTCAAAACATCGTCACAAACATTTTTTCATGTTCAACGGTGCTCATTAACTTGACGGCTTTAAGGGGCTACCTAGAAACAATTAATTTTAAATTCACGTGCGTACGCCAAATTTGGAATTTAGTCTAGTGATGGGTCAATCTTTGATTTCTGGGGGTAGACCCGAGAAAGCCCGTAATTGGACCACCCTACTGCTCATGACTACTCATGATTAGTATTTCTCCTGAAGATTGCAAAAAAAAAAAATTGCAGTACAATTTTGATTATGAAACATGTTTCGTTTAGGAAATATAATATTTATTCATAATAACACAATGATATCCTTTACCCTCTGCAACCCAACCCCGCCTTTAGACGGGCTTCGATTTAAAAAATCGCCAAACATCCATTTTCAACCAATTTTTGATCTTTAAAAAGCTTTGGAAAGATGAACTCTTCAAATTTTAGAAAATGTTTGGGTTGGAAGTTTTACTTGTTTTATATGACTTTACAAATGTTTTCAAAAATGTAATTTTTTTAGGTGTCAACTTTGGCTGTGTTTTTTACTAAAAAAACGAAGTTGACGTTATAGCTGTCGGCCACCATTGCTAGTACCAACCACTAGTGTCTTCCTTTTTATCTACAAAGACTTCGCCGCCCTGGGCTCCTAAGTGTTTGAAAGTATGGCACGGAGCGACGGCGCCGAATACCCATATTTACACAAAGAATTTTAGAGCGCCCGCCGCGGGATTCGAACCGGCGACCTGTGTTTTTTACTAACATTTCCTATATTTTAAGTAAAAAGAAGTATGCAGTAATTTTTCTAGTGTCCCAGACTATGCCTCTACGCATTTATTTTACAATTTAAATGATAATGGTGCCATTTTACAGCAGAAAATATGAAAAGCAAGCAAAAAATTGAAAAAGTGGCTATAAAAACATGAAAAAATTAGATATGCAAAATGTAATGATAGGAGGTGGTTGTTGTTGTTGTTGATTTATTAGGGGAACTTTAACCCTATGGGTCATTCGCTAGGAGTTGGTAGAATAGGCCAAATACTATCAAAAACAAACATAAACTAAACAAGATAAACGCAAATTAAAATACTAAAAATGAAACAAGAAAAACATAAAACGAGAGAAGTAAAGTTTTTCGTAGAACAAAAGTTGCTCAAAATGACCTCCTGAACACGGGAAAATTAAAAATTTTCGAAAAAAAATTTGGGCAGTAGAGGGTTAACAATCTTAAACCTGCTTTAATTTCGCTTGTATCAGCTTGAAGAGCACACAGGTGACATTTGTTTACAAAAAATATGTAAAATATCACGTGTTCTTGGTGACATCATGTTTTAATACGATTTTATGAGTTTCATTTCTTAATAATTCCTACATATTCAAAAACACTGATAAAACTATTTTTTCAAACGTTCAACGATTTGCAACCTTCTACAAAGTTGTTTCTAGTCATATTTTTCACATTTTGATGAGTAATTGTCACATAAAACACATCATTTCTAGCAAAACAATGTTGTTTATTACACCGTCTTCGAGTTAATCACACAAACTGAATACCTTGTAATTGGGCCAATGCCGAAATGTAAACAAAGAGTCTATCCTGCTTGTTTCAAATGTAAACATCACTACATGTAAACAAATAATTAAGGAATTAAAAATCTAGATGTCTCAGAAAATTCTCGAAGCAGCATGTTGCTCTTTGAAGCATTGGAAAGTTGAACAATTTCTATAAGCACTTTTATTTATTTAAAAGATTTTTCCAGAAAACACGCCGTGAATAGAAGAAATGTAATCGTTGTTGAGCAATGATAAGATTATCGTTAACATCCTTGATTTTCATATGTTTTGATAGGATTGAAGTTCAACGTAATCGTTTCATCTGAAAAGGGCATTTTCATACTTATAAGACTAAACAGAGGCCGGGTCCGGTGGTTTAGTGGTTAGCGTGGTAGCCTCTGAATCCCAGTATGGCCTGGGTTCAATCCCAGACGGACCCGGTGGCATTTTTCGAGACGAGATTTGCCTGACCACGCCTTCTATCGGATGGGGAAGTAAAACGTCGGTCCATTTGCGTAAAAGAGGTTTTGAGTGACTCACCACACATAACCACCACACGACCCGGGGGTCGTTAAAGTGGATTACTTTGCTTTTTAAGACTAAACAGAGTTAAGGAGAAACGAGTCGACATCAGTCAAAAAGAGAGCAAGCAATCTGTCGAGTTCAGAAATTGGTTTCAGTTGAACAGGAGCTGTCTAAAAGCAGTCATCCCGTTTCACCTTAATTTTTCTTTGCAATGCATTGTATTAAAAATAGTCTAAACTGGAGAAATTATCAATTTTATCAAACCTTTCTTATAAATAATTGTCAAGTGGAACGCGTTCAAGAAAGGTCTAGTAAAATCAGAAATAATGGAACAAAACAAAAATACATTTTAATGAGGCCAACCCCACAGCGTCCCTAACGACTTTAATTAGTTCATTCGAGCAAACGATCAACGATACCAAACCAAAAAAGACTAGAAATGACTTGAGGCAATTCGTTAGAGCTTCGATTTGCCACCGCACGTTGGTTTCTGACGTTTCGAGAAAGTGCATTTTTGTTCTAACATCAACGGATTAATTTGCCTCCTGGATTTTTGTGTTT
Source organism: Culex pipiens pallens (assembly GCF_016801865.2). NCBI lineage: Eukaryota > Metazoa > Arthropoda > Insecta > Diptera > Culicidae > Culex > Culex pipiens. The sequence continues at coordinate 16,835 of NW_026292955.1, read as the reverse complement.
TTTTTTCTTTGTTAACTATATGAGATTTAAGGCAGAGCTTGAATGATTTACCAGGGCTCAGCAAAAAATGAGCTCTTTGCGACAACGAAGCACAACCACGACGAAATCTGACCTAAAAGGGTGGTGGTGGTTGAAACAGCAGAGTAGCGTGAAATTTGAGTAGCTCGATCGATAAGTTCCCAATCGTTTTAATTGTGCCAGCGCGACGAGCAATTAAATCATCCAGTCTGTGTACTACACCCAATTAACGTCGATTTGAAGTGATGCGAGGGGTTCAGGGGAAATGCTCGTTTGTTTGGCATGTTGCGAACTCGGTCTTACTTCCGTCCAATTCGTTGAATAAAAAAAAATACTTTTGCAAGGATTTTTCTCGAAAATACTTAACTACCTTGCTTGTTTTTCGTTTTGACATTTTCGCATCCAAATTGCTTTGCAAAAGTTTTGCAAATGTGCGCACCAATGCGAGACAAAGTGATTATTTTGTTATTTTGCCAACATTGAAAATTTAAAAGCAAGTTGAATCGAATGGAACAGAAATCGTGCCGATTTGATTTGAGGGAAGGAAGTTAAGAAATTTTCAGAAGCTGCGACGGGCCGGATGAAATGCCTTGACGGGCCAGATCCGGGCCGCAGGCCGTAGGTTGGGCAGCCAAGAACTAGGAGAACTCTATAAAATTACAAAGTGTAAAATGTACACTGTACAACTTACAAGGTACATCCGGCATACGCGTACGATTTTCTTTCAAAATGATTGTCGGCTTCACCTTAAATCAGGGCTGCCCAACGTCCGACCCGTGACGGCTTTTCAAAAAAGTTCTATGACCAGTTCATAAAACATTGAGTGTCTTAGTTAAAATAAAACAAGCTTTCGATCATTTTTCTTAATTATAACTTATATATAAAAAAAAATATTAGGAAAATCCAGTTTTTTTTTGTTTTTGCGCTTAAATTACTAATAAAACGTATTATTTGGATTTTGTCTTTTTTTTGTAACAAATTCAAACATTGAATTTAGTTCTAACCATTTCTTTATTGATATTTTTAGAATAATTTATTAAACTTAAAAATGGCGCAATGAAACAAATTTATCCATATCGTGAAAATGTGAAATATATAGGAGCAGCCGTGGCTGACTGGTTACGGTGTTCGCTTTGTAAGCGAATGGTTCTGGGTTCGATTCCCATCTGCTCCCAACGAGAAAGTTAAGAACATAGAAATTTGAAATGCTGAACATGAACGAAAAATCAAACTCGCTCGAGGCGGGGTTCGATCCCCCGTCCTTTGGATTGGTAAGCAAAAATGCTAACCACTAGGCCATCACGGCTTGGTGAGCTATGACTGGAATTAGGAATACTGTTACTATCAACTATATACGCGCTGGGTCCGTGTCCATTTGACAAGGGTTCGGAAGTTCTGAACCCGATTGGTGCAAACGTTCTTCAGGGCGGGGCTTGTCGATAAAGCTGAAGTACCTCGCGCTCGGCTAGCCAGCGTAGAAATGGGTCACCGAAGCTCGGCAGAGCTAACACCTTCCAAATGCCTATGCGAATTATTTGCATGTATAGAATGTAGATCTAAAAATACATGGAAACAACTCAATTTGTAAGAAGTGACCGCGTGGTCCCGTTTGGTTGGTTGCACACACACACACACACACACACACATCGTGAAAATGTGAAATATATCGAAAAAAAACTTGGATTGTTGTCAACAATGGTAAAAAAAATACATAATTTAAATTTCTTACAGTTTTCACTAAGTTAACTTCAAATTGAAGTTTTTCTTTTAAAAATGTGATTGTGATTCAAGATTGTGATTCAAGTTGTTTTGTTTTAAATAAATGAGCAAGAAAAAAAATCAACTTTTAGAACAACAACAACTTTTTAGAAATTTCCAGGCTGTGCGAAAAATCTTTGACCGAGTTATGAATTTTTTAATCAATACTGATTTTTTCAAAAATTGAAATATTGGTCGCAAAAATTTTTTAACTTCGTTTTTCGATGTAAAATCAAATTTGCAATCAAAAAGTACCCTAGTGAATTTTTGATAAAGTGCACCGTTTTCAAGTTATAGCCATTTTTAGGTAACTTTTTTGAAAATAGTAGCAGTTTTTCATTTTTTTAAATTAGTGCACATGTTTGCCCACTTTTGAAAAAAATATAATGCTGAGAAAATTCTCTATATTTTGCTTTTTTGAACATTGTTGATTCAACCCTTAGTTGCTAAGATATTGTCATGCAAGTGTTTAAAAACAAGAAAATAGATGTTTTCTAAGTCTCACCCAAACAACCCACCATTTTCTAACATCGATATCTCAGCAACTAATGGTCCGATTTACAATGTTAAAATATGAAACATTCGTGAAATTTTCCGATCTTTTCGAAAACAATATTTTCAAAAATTTTAAATCAAGACTAACATTTTAAAAGGGCGTAATATTGAATATTTGGCCCTTTTGAAATGTTAGTCTTGATTTAATTTTTTTTTAAATATTGTTTTCGAAAAGATCGGAAAATTTCACGAATGTTTCATATTTTAACATTGTAAATCGGACCATTAGTTGCTGAGATATCGACGTTAGAAAATAGTGGGTTGTTTGGGTGAGACTTAGAAAACATCTATTTTCCTGTTTTTAAACACTTGCATGGCAATTTCTCAACAACTAAGAGGAGGGGAGGGGGGGTAAACATGTACACTAATTAAGAAAAAGAAAAAGTGCGACTATTTTCAAAAAAATTACCTAAAAATGGCTATAACTTGAAAACGGTGCACTTTATCAAAATTTCACTAAAGTACTTTTTGATTGCAAATTTGATTTTACATCGAAAAATGAAGCTAAAAAATTTTTGCGACCAATATTTCGATTTTTGAAAAAATCAGTATTGATTAAAAAATTCATAACTCGGTCAAAGATTTTTTGCACAACCTGGAAATTTCTGAAAAGTTGGCATGTCCTCTAAAACATATCAAAAAATAAAAAAAATATAAATTGTTTTTTTTTTGCAAATCAAGTTTTAGTGACAAAAGAGCGAGTTGTGGCGCTATAACCACGGCAAATAGTGTCCAGGGCATTCGTGGAAATACAATGTCCCATCCCAGAGGTTCCCGGAGTACCAAACCTTCTTAGCATGGTGCTCCTAACGAATATAACCAAATCTCGGAGCGTATGGTGGTGTGTCCCCACGCTTCTTCCTCCCCTGTCGATTCAGAATTGTGTTGTTGTTCGAACACTCAGTGCTCAAACTCAACCCAATTACGAGTCATCTCTGCGATACGGCTTTACGCAGTAGGCCTGGCCGCTTTAACGCTTGTGATGTTTCAATGCATTCTAATGCAATGGCGCACTACAAATGTTAATAAATGACAAGAAGAGTGCTAGGCGTCATCTAACCTAAGGTACTCTCCAGGATCCCTTCGAAAGATTGGCTGCGCTAGGGTCTGATTAGATAAGATTAGATTAGATTAGAAATCAAGTTTTAGTGACAAAAAGTTAAATAAAAAATGACTAAATTTTTTTTACCGTGTATCATTTTTTTCCAGTGTAGTCCATATCCATACCTACAACTTTGCCGAAGACACCAAATCGATCAAAAAATTCCTTCAAAAGATACAGATTTTTGAATTTTCATACATTGTTTTTGTATGGACAGCTGCCAAATTTGTATGGAAAATTATATGGACAAACTAATGATGCAAAATGGCTTCTTTGGGCATACCGAAGGCACCAAAAAAGTTTCAGTCGGATTAAAAAATACAAAAAAAATCGAATGACCGAAATCTGAGTGAACTGCTCATTTGTACAATAAACCGCTACATATGTGATTTTCCCCTATCTTAATGTGGGCTAGGATGCGGGATTTTTAAAATTTAGTTTTGGTGAACTTTTGATTTGATTTTAACTAAATATTAACTTTTAAATAATAGTATACGCGAGTGAGTTTAGTAATATTATCAGAATCGGTGTTTTTCATTCAAGTAACATGCAAAACCATTCTGATTTGTCAAAATTTCCATAGAGTCTCGATCAATCAATAGTGAAATGATATCGGACTAAATTTGTTGATCTGTTGAACTAACGGTTGTCGGATTATGATTGTATCGACCATTGTTGCGAATCGAGGATCTACTGGAATTTTGACGTTCAAATTGTCGTCTCTTTTTCAATACACGGCTTGTAAAATATGAACTGTTTATCTATTTTTAATGATTTTGATATTAATTAAAATTTTGGGGATTTGAGATAAGAGTAGCTTTCGGATAGTTTATTTTGAATTTTGTGTTCAAATCATGTTAGGTAGTTAATTGAATAAATTGGACAAATGAATAACACACACCTGTACATTTATTCTAGAGTCAGATCCAAACAGCGTCAGCGTTTATTTGGTCGAAGTGTACTAATTCAAGACAAGACTACTGACGGACGTGACAGGACGAGGGACCAGTTTAGAGGTTTTCCACATCAACGATGTGCTGCTGGACCACCCTCCCAAAAAATAAATAAATAAATAAATGAGCAAGCAAAAATAATGTTTTTTGTTCAGGCCAACTTTTCAGTGATATAGTTTTGTTTGAAAACAAGCTTATAAAAGCAAATTAACATTCCAACTCCCAACTGGCTCCCAACCCCTCAAAAAAGTTGGAACAGTTATTTCAACTCGCTGCTTTTCGAGCTTAATTCAACCAATTATTTTTTTCCAGTGATTTGTAAGGATCCACGTTTCACCTTTTTTTTTTGGGCGTGTAAAAAAAATTCACCCAAAATTCCGCGCGTTAAAAAAAATGGAACGATGTTTTTGATCGCAAAAATAACCAATTTTGATCAAATCGAGTTCTGCAAAGTTCGAGGATCATCTAGACATCCTTACAAATCACTGGAAAAAAAATAATTGGTTGGTTTTTGTCCCCTAAAACATTAACAAAAAACATTCAAAAATGGAAAAATACGGATTTTGGTAAATTGAATTTAAGTGAAAAAAACGTTAATTAAAAAATCACAAAAAAAAATCCGTGTACCTATTTTTTTCGGAACAGTCCTTGAAAAATTACATATTTTCGAATATTTACGTACCATTTTTGTCAGCTGTCAAAATTGTATGGAGACTTTCATGGGTGAAACAATGACACAAAAATACCTCTTTGGTCGTAGGGAAGCCCCACCCCCACCCCCCCCCCCCCAAAGCTTCAGCAAAAAAAAAAAACGTTAACTCCATTTCCGGGTTTAGTGGATAATTTCTAACATGAATTTCAAAAATTTTTATAATTTCAAAAGTGCCTTCCTCACTTTTTACCAGCAATTGGTGATTCGATGGGATGGGGCACAAATTTCATCTACTTTTTCTTAAGATCCGCGATAAAAAAAGTACACAAATATCACTTAAGAGGTCAAAACTCGAGACAGGGTTGCCAGATTCTCAATGTTTTGGACTCGTTGGAAAGGTCTTTCGATTACCTAACCAAAGATGGGTCGGATGATACATCCGGACATAGTTTAAATACATTTATGTGAGATCCCTTTTTTTTTTTTTTTTTTTTTTTTTTTTTTTTTTGTTTTTTTTTTTTTTTTAGGAGCGCCCGTGGCTGACTGGTTATGGTGTTCGCTTTGTAAGCGAATGGTTCAGGGTTCGATTCACATCTGCTCCCAACGAGAAAGTTAAGAACACGTGAATTTGAAATAATGAATATGAACGAAAAATCAAAGTCGCTCGAGGCGGGGTTCGATCCTCCGTCCTTTGGATTGGTAAGCAAAAATGGTAACCACTAGGCCATGACGACTTGGTGAGAGTGGACTGGAACTAGGAATACTGTTACAGAGAGCGAGTTGTGGCGCTATAACCACGGCAAATAGTGTCCAGGGCATTCGTGGAAATACAATGTCCCATCCCAGAGGGTCCCGGAGTACCAAACCTGCTTAGCATGGTGCTCCCAACGAATACAACCAAATCTCGGAGCGTATGGTGGTGTGTCCCCACGCTTCTTCCTCCCCTGTCGATTCAGAATTGTGTTGTTGTTCGAACACTCAGTGCTCAAACTCAACCCAATTACGAGTCATCTCTGCGATACGGCTTTACGCAGTAGGCCTGGCCGCTTTAACGCTTGTGATGTTTCAATGCATTTTCGATGCAATGGCGCACTACAAATGTTAATAAATGACAAGAAGAGTGCTAGGCGTCATCTAACCTAAGGTACTCTCCAGGATCCCTTCGAAAGATTGGCTGCGCTAGGGTCTGATTAGATTAGATTAGATTAGATTAGAAATCAAGTTTTAGTGACAAAAAGTTAAATAAAAAATGACTAAATTTTTTTTACCGTGTATCATTTTTTTCCAGTGTAGTCCATATCCATACCTACAACTTTGCCCAAGACACCAAATCGATCAAAAAATTCCTTCAAAAGATACAGATTTTTGAATTTTCATACATCATTTTTGTATGGACAGCTGCCAAATTTGTATGGAAAATTATATGGACAATCTAATGATGCAAAATGGCTTCTTTGGGCATACCGAAGGCACCAAAAAAGTTTCAGTCGGATTAAAAAATACAAAAAAAATCGAATGACCGAAATCTGAGTGAACTGCTCATTTGTACAATAAACCGCTACATATGTGATTTTCCCCTATCTTAATGTGGGCTAGGATGCGGGATTTTTAAAATTTAGTTTTGGTGAACTTTTGATTTGATTTTAACTAAATATTAACTTTTAAATAATAGTATACGCGAGTGAGTTTAGTAATATTATCAGAATCGGTGTTTTTCATTCAAGTAACATGCAAAACCATTCTGATTTGTCAAAATTTCCATAGAGTCTCGATCAATCAATAGTGAAATGATATCGGACTAAATTTGTTGATCTGTTGAACTAACGGTTGTCGGATTATGATTGTATCGAACATTGTTGCGAATCGAGGATCTACTGGAATTTTGACGTTCAAATTGTCGTCTCTTTTTCAATACACGGCTTGTAAAATATGAACTGTTTATCTATTTTTAATGATTTTGATATTAATTAAAATTTTGGGGATTTGAGATAAGAGTAGCTTTCGGATAGTTTATTTTGAATTTTGTGTTCAAATCATGTTAGGTAGTTAATTGAATAAATTGGACAAATGAATAACACACACCTGTACATTTATTCTAGAGTCAGATCCAAACAGCGTCAGCGTTTATTTGGTCGAAGTGTACTAATTCAAGACAAGACTACTGACGGACGTGACAGGACGAGGGACCAGTTTAGAGGTTTTCCACATCAACGATGTGCTGCTGGACCACCCTCCCAAAAAATAAATAAATAAATAAATGAGCAAGCAAAAATAATGTTTTTTGTTCAGGCCAACTTTTCAGTGATATAGTTTTGTTTGAAAACAAGCTTATAAAAGCAAATTAACATTCCAACTCCCAACTGGCTCCCAACCCCTCAAAAAAGTTGGAACAGTTATTTCAACTCGCTGCTTTTCGAGCTTAATTCAACCAATTATTTTTTTCCAGTGATTTGTAAGGATCCACGTTTCACCTTTTTTTTTTGGGCGTGTAAAAAAAATTCACCCAAAATTCCGCGCGTTAAAAAAAATGGAACGATGTTTTTGATCGCAAAAATAACCAATTTTGATCAAATCGAGTTCTGCAAAGTTCGAGGATCATCTAGACATCCTTACAAATCACTGGAAAAAAAATAATTGGTTGGTTTTTGTCCCCTAAAACATTAACAAAAAACATTCAAAAATGGAAAAATACGGATTTTGGTAAATTGAATTTAAGTGAAAAAAACGTTAATTAAAAAATCACAAAAAAAATCCGTGTACCTATTTTTTTCGGAACAGTCCTTAAAAAATTACATATTTTCGAATATTTACGTACCATTTTTGTCAGCTGTGAAAATTGTATGGAGACTTTCATGGGTGAAACAATGACACAAAAATACCTCTTTGGTCATAGGGAAGCCCCACCCCCACCCCCCCCCCCCCCCAAAGCTTCAGCAAAAAAAAAACGTTAACTCCATTTCCGGGTTTAGTGGATAATTGCTAACATGAATTTCAGAAATTTTTATAATTTCAAAAGTGCCTTCCTCACTTTTTACCAGCAATTGGTGATTCGATGGGATTGGGCACAAATTTCATCTACTTTTTCTTAAGATCTGCGATAAAAAAAGTACACAAATATCACTTAAGAGGTCAAAACTCGAGACAGGGTTGCCAGATTCTCAATGTTTTGGACTCGTGTTTTTTTTTTTTTTTTTTTTTTTTTTTTTTTTTTTTTTTTTTTTTTTTTTGTTTTTTTTTTTTAGGAGCGCCCGTGGCTGACTGGTTATGGTGTTCGCTTTGTAAGCGAATGGTTCAGGGTTCGATTCCCATCTGCTCCCAACGAGAAAGTTAAGAACACGTGAATTTGAAATAATGAATATGAACGAAAAATCAAAGTCGCTCGAGGCGGGGTTCGATCCTCCGTCCTTTGGATTGGTAAGCAAAAATGGTAACCACTAGGACATGACGACTTGGTGAGAGTGGACTGGAATTAGGAATACTGTTACAGAGAGCGAGTTGTGGCGCTATAACCACGGCAAATAGTGTCCAGGGCATTCGTGGAAATACAATGTCCCATCCCAGAGGGTCCCGGAGTACCAAACCTGCTTAGCATGGTGCTCCCAACGAATACAACCAAATCTCGGAGCGTATGGTGGTGTGTCCCCACGCTTCTTCCTCCCCTGTCGATTCAGAATTGTGTTGTTGTTCGAACACTCAGTGCTCAAACTCAACCCAATTACGAGTCATCTCTGCGATACGGCTTTACGCAGTAGGCCTGGCCGCTTTAACGCTTGTGATGTTTCAATGCATTCTAATGCAATGGCGCACTACAAATGTTAATAAATGACAAGAAGAGTGCTAGGCGTCATCTAACCTAAGGTACTCTCCAGGATCCCTTCGAAAGATTGGCTGCGCTAGGGTCTGATTAGATTAGATTAGATTAGATTTATGTGAGATCCGGTTTTAAAAAAGAACATAAATAACACTTAAGTGGTCATTACTTGAGACAGGGTTGCCAGATCGTCAATGTTTTGGACTCGTTGGAAAGGTTTTTTTATTACCTTACCAACGATGTATAATATAATCGTATGTGAGTTGATTTCCGGCTCTTTTATGTAACATCCGGATAAATACAAAAACACGTTTTTGTACATAAATTTTGAACTACTTATCGAAACTTTATAAAAATCCTTAGGTACGTATGGGGCCTAAAACCAAATCGAATGCAACTGGTTTGACCAAAATCGTTTTGTCACACACACACACACACACACACACACACACACACACACACACACACACACACACACACACACACACACACACACACACACACACACACACACACACACACACACACACACACACACACACACACACACACACACACACACACACACACACACACACACACACACACATACACACACACACACACACACACACACACACACACATTTGTTCAATTTTCGGTTCTGAGTCGATAGGTGCACCCAGAACTGGGCATCGGCATACGAGAGAAGTAAAATGGTACTGTGTGCGGACGGAGAGGATAAATCCCGAAATTTCCGAGAGTACTTTACTCATAGGTTCATTTTCAAAAAAAGTTCATCTATCAAAAAAAAGTACCGGCACCGAGACTCGAACCCAAGACCTTCGACTTATTGAACCGTGCCTTTGCCGTATGGGCAACCATGGTTCGGTGACTAAGTGGCGGTAATTTGTCCATATAAGCCACTCAATAGGATGAAGTGTTCCAATGAACGAATGAACACGCAAGAATACTATACTCTCGCAAAATAGCACTTTCCTCACGTTTATTTTCGTAAGGACTATCCCCTTGTTCTTTAACTTTGGGTGTATACTAGGGTGGGTACGGATTTTGAAAAGTTCTCAGATCAAGTTCTGGTGTGGTTCCCCTTGTAGGGCATACCCATAGGGACTCTCACGCCAAATTTCAGCTCATTTGGTTTAAAACTGGCTTGTCTCAAGCGAGTTCAAGTTTACATGGGATTTGCTATGGGAAATTTTGAATTTTCGTTCATTCGCTCCTACAGGCCTGGTGAGAACATGTAGAAACTTCTAGGATGGCCAGAAATGAGTGGAATCGTCTGGAGAACAACTTTCCCTAAGAGACCAGGTCGATTCGTTCAACCCCCATCGAGCTCAACGGCAATACATCCGGGCTTTTCGGAACCAACGGTTTTCCCCAGAAAAGCATCAAATTTTCCTTAGCATGCTATGAATGGTTGATGAACACCGCGACGCCACATGTCAAACAGCTACCACGTGGACTAGCATCGCCTATAAAAAAATATTTTTTATTACTTTTTGAACTATACAATTATCATTCATTGTGATCCTGATACTATATAGCTGTATTTTAAACCACCAAACAAGAAAAAAACTGTTATGGTGCAAATTTTACAATCACGTGGTAGCCGTTTGACATGTGGCGTCGCGGTGTTCATCAACCATTCATAGCATCAGTGTTGCGATTTTGAGCGCTCATCCGCTCATGAGCGAGCATTTTTCGCTCATTCGTGAGGAGGAGCGCGACGCGAGCTAGCTCACGTTTGCTCGTGCTCGTGTTTGCTCATTTATTTTATGAGCGAAAATGCTCATTGCTGGCGCTCGCGCTCATTTTTGCTCATTGAGCAAAATGAGCGGCATTTTTTTACCTGTAACGGGTAAACGACAATAACTTTTTTTTCAGCAGAGCTTCGAGATTGTTTTTTTTTTAAATGGAGGCTTGAATAGGATAATCTTAATAATATTGGATGAAGTTATTTGTCATATTTTTTGTTTTGAAACTTATTTTGGAGTCAGAATTAAGGGGTTAAGGTGTTACATTAAGATCTGTACACAGTAAAAAACCATAGAAATATTACATCTGGGAAGTACGTCTTTTATGTTAGAAAAATGCGTAATTTTACTTCTGAAAATGTGTAATTTTACCACTTTTCTGGTGTAATGCAACTTTTTCATTCTAAATCGAGGTAAAATTATAACATTCAGAGGTAATATTCAACCTTACAAAAGTTCACCATCCAAATGTACACTTTTTTTACTGTGTAGAAATAATTCGATTAATAAAAAAAAGTTGATAATAGAGTGACACGTGAAAGTGAACTGTTTAATAAAGCTGAAAAGTATCTTTTAAGGAACACAAATATGTTTTCTTGGTAATAAATTACGTAATTTTTTAATCGTGAATGTTTTGAAGTCTGGGCACCTCATCTTGTTTAATCAATTATTTGTAAATAATTTAGCATAATAAACTCGATAATAAATGTCAATTCTGTGTCTTAGATGAATTTCAATAAACTATATTATTTAAAGGAGTCTATTTCAAATAAATAAATAAATGAGAAATGAGTCTGACCACAAGTAAAATTATGTTTTAATATAAAAAAATAATTGTCTTCTGTTAACAGCTTATTTAAGACCTAAAAATGCAGTTCCTTGAAAGTTTAGTCTATTTATGAAAGTTAAAATGATAAGCTCAAAAGTGTGTCTGGAATTCTAAGTTATTGTGTCTTGAATGCAAATCAGCAATTTTTCATTGATCGGGTATTTAATAAAAACTAGTATTTTTAATTATAAAACTCTGAAAAAAATACTAGGCTGACAATATTAGATGAGTACATGCCTCTTTTTCGTGATGAAATTATCTCAGGAAATTGAAATGAGCTTCAAAATTGGCAATCCAATTGGCCTATGCGTGATTCATCAACAATACTAAAAATCTACCTACTTTGGTGATGAGCGCTCATTGAGCGCGAGCGCATACGATGAGCATGAGCGAGCACGACCTACCTGACAAGTCCTCATGCTCATGAATGAGCGAGCACGGATTTTTGCTCGCTGGCTCATTCGCAACCCTGCATAGCATGCTAAGGAAAATTTGATGCTTTTCTGAGGAAAACCGTTGGTTCCGAAAAGCCCGGATGTATTGCCGTTGAGCTCGATGGGGGTTGAACGAATCGACCTGGTCTCTTAGGGAAAGTTGTTCTCCAGACGATTCCACTCATTTCTGGCCATCCTAGAAGTTTCTACATGTTCTCACCAGGCCTGTAGGAGCGAATGAACGAAAATTCAAAATTTCCCATAGTAATTTCCATGTAAACTTGAACCCGCTTGAAACAAGCCAGTTTTCAACCAAATGAGCTGAAATTTGGCGTGAGAGTCCCTATGGGTATGCCCTACAAGGGGAACCACACCAGAACTTGATCTGAGAACTTTTCAAAATCCGAACCCACCCTAGTATACATAAAGGTGGGTCTACGAGCTTTCTGAGATAAGTTCATTTTTAGTTAGTGAGGAAGGCAAAAATGATCAACTTTTCGAGCTATAGTTGCAGAGGTTTTTGAAAGATCCATCCAAATGAGTTTAACATTTTGACGACAATTACAAAAGAAAATTTTGAGATTATGAAAATCTTGGAAAATTACTCTTTAATTCCGAATCCTTGTATTCCTTTCCCGCGATTTTCTCCCATGAAAATTGCAATGAAATTGGATACGATGTTTTTGCCAGCTTTTTTTTTCTCCCTTCTGGTTGTCACAATTTCCGACCAACCAACTTTGACTTTCATCAACTTTTATAACTCTTATTTTTCGTGGAAGCTCGTCACAATGCGGGACTGCCCAACCGCAGCTAATGGGGACGCTGACGGGCGGTGGGATGGGTAAGTGTGTCTACCTTTTCATAACACAATACAAAAAAACACCTGCAAAGAACGTGGCAACGCAGAACGCAGGACGACTAACCCGACAGGACACGCAATTAAGAGAACAGGCTGACGAAATGAGCGAGAGAGAGAGAGAGAGAGAGAGAAAGAGACATAAGGGTGCTCTGTGCTGAATAGTGGCCTTTTATGCCGTTTTGACCCTTTTTAAACATTCACAAGTGAAGTAGCTCACTAGTGACTTTCTCACGTTAGTTAATTAGCTGAATGCTCGTAACTGCACCATTTTAAACTCAATTCATTAAGGGAAATGCTCTTATGTGCGGCAGGTTAAGGACTGGGTTCTATTTCCATGCAATTCATCGAAACTTTCTTGCTCATGCTCACAATATATTGCTTGATTTCAGTTGAGACGCTTTTTGATCAAATCTGTAATTTGTGCGATCACAAACATCGTTTCAACTTTTTTTTCGTCTGTCAAAAAAAAAAATCGATGAAAAATCGGCGAAGGCAGTCGTTTTTAAACAGAGCAATTCTCTTAGATTTCGGTCATTCGTTTTTTTTTGTATTTTTTTATCCGGCTTAAACTTTTTTGGTTCCTTCGGTATGCCCAAAGAAGCCATTTTGCATCATTAGTTTGTCCATATAATTTTCCATACAAATTTGGCAGCTGTCCATACAAAAATGATGTATGAAAATTCGAAAGTCTGCATCTTTTGAAGGATTTTTTGATCGATTTGGTGTCTTCGGCAATGTTGTAGGTATGGATATGGACTACACTGTAAAAATATGATACACGGTAAAAAAATTGGTGATTTTTTATTTACCTTTTTGTCACTAAAACTTGATCTAATCTAATCTAATCTAATCTAACACAGACGCAGCCAGTCCGATGAAAGCATGCTGGAAAGTCTTGTGATAAGATTACGCCCCAAGCACTTTTCTTGTCAATATTAATAATTGCAGTACATCCGAGAACACCCGAAAATGTATTACAAAAATTAAAGCGGCCAGCCCTACTGCGTTGTGTTTACCGCATTTCACAGAATCTACAGGGGAGGAAGGATGCGTGGACATACCGTACCAAACGCTCCGTTTTATAATTGCATTGGTTTTGTGTAGGGTGTGTCAAGTGTATTATTATATTTTTTCAATTTTATTTAATAAATTTAATAAACTACCTCCATGTCATGCTGAAAGCAATATTTGATTATCAATGGAGACGGTTATAGTACAGAAGAATAGAATATAGAGAGAAGAATAAAGTAGAATAATTAAATGAGAATGAGGATTGCTTGAGATAGATAATCAGCAAATGTAAAAAAAGATTGTTAACAGAAAGGAGAAAAAATAAGAAATTTTGTCATCTTCGATAATTTTAAAAGGATTCACTACACTGATGTTGGCGATCTTGCAAGAAAAAACAAAAGGGGGCCAAGCTGTGACACAAATCTAGCTAAACAAACAGCTGTTCGCGTCTTCCAAAATTGCCCGGAACAAAAAGAACGCATTCACCTGAAAACTGCATCGTTGACGAAGACTCTGCCGCCGATCCACAAGTCAGTGTGTGTGTGTGACCGACGCTGCTGGGTTGCTGGGACGCCAACTTCTAAAAGCTCCTGCTGTCATCTCTTCGTCGATTTTTTCGCCAGCTGCCAAAAGTCAAATCACGCTCCTGCTCACTAACACAAACACTCGCGACAGCACTCTCGCGCGTAATCTCTCTTCGTCGACAATTCAGCAGCAAATCTCCATTATGGCCAGTCTCCGGCAACGAATTTGGTCATCAAGAAAAACCAAAATAACAGCACGGAATCAATAACATTCAACCAAATTTCATAATCTTTTAGAACCGCATCTTCCACTGAACTAATGCACACTATTTTCAACTACAACAAATAATGATTTCGCAGAAAAAAATCGATTTTAAAAGGGAACAGCGGCGCGACGTGACTCTTACTTTTCGTTCTCTCTCTTCTCCTCCCCTTTTTGTCACTAAAACTTGATTTGCAAAAAACACTATTTTTTTTAATTTTTAATAGGGTATTTGTCCCTATTTTGGGCCTAGAACCTATTTTGGGTCTACCAAACCTAATTCAAATAAATTGTGCATTTTACCAAACCTGGCAGGAATCTGTCACTTGAGAATGATACATGCAGTCATTATCTTCATTTTGGTAGGCAAGGATCATTCACTTTTCCTCCTAAATTAGAAATAAAGCAAAAACTATATCACTCTTCACATTTTTCTTGGCAAATCGCTAGGTGCCCATTAGGCCCAAAATTTTCCCCACTTTTGCTTACCGCTTGTTGACACTCAGCGTCACGGTTTTCATCGCTCAGCACATGAATGAGAGCCGTCCCCCGAATCTCCAACCACCGGCAATGTGTTTTTGTTGGTGGGTTGCACAATCCCATTGCAAAAACAATCACTAAACTGCCACTAAATCAATAAAATAACTGATTAAAGTTGCTTCGTCCATATCGGAGAGAAATGGATATATTTTCGGTGCATTTGACAATCCTACAAACTGTGCCAGTGTGTGTGCGCTTCTCGAATGTTACAGTCTTTCTTGCATATTACGGGCTTGCTGTTTGGCTACGCAATAAATGTTTAATTATGTTTAAACTCTTAAATGAATGAAATAAATGATGTCCATGCTTATTATGCACTTAATGCAGGTGAAATCAATCATTCTAATGTTGATTTGTGGCTTAAAACATCAAAATTATTTAGCATTTTTGTCGACCGAACTTGTGCGGCTGTACTGTACGAGCTGGGGCTGAGCCGTACGTCGAAAATTCTCGCCACGTGCTTCGAGATTTCAACCAATCAGAAGGTAGGCCGAAAATATGCACAAAGAAGGTCGTATGCTAGGAGCTATATCCCCAAAATAGGGGCAAAAAGTGTTTTAGTTTTTCGTACTTTTACAGCGATATAAGGTATTTTTATCAAAATATTGATAACGTACGAGCTTAAGCATTTAAAACCCAACTTATTCATGTATAACAAACTAGACTGCCTATAGCATCCTTTGAGAAAAAATCAAATTAAAAGTGCGATCTGCTTAGTAGGCCCAAAATAGGGACAAATACCCTATTTATTTTAAATAAGAATATATTTAAGTCTGGAAACTTTTTTCATTGAACATTGGTGAAATACTCACATGTTTGGTTTTTTAAGGAATCGGTTCAATTTGAACCCAATTTGGATTCAGCTCTATTTCCATCAAATTTGCTGATGCTTTCTACAGAAACAAATTGTTTTCCAAATGTTATAATAGCTTGTTTGCTAACTTTTTAAAGCATTTTATTACTTGAATACTTGAATTCTAAATTGAACGCAAGGCCGATGTTGAAAAATGGGTTTACAATAATAATAATAAAAATTACGGGATGTCTAACCGTTTGGAACGGTTCAAAGAGGTAGTTTTAAAAATGATAAAAATGAGAGTTAACAGTTTTTTTTACAGAAAAGAGAGGAAAAGGTAAATAAAAAACTTGAATTAAACACAACAAACAAAAGTTTTATTCAACGACAGCGTAGATTCAACTTAACAACTACAAACTTAGGCATCATCTTCGATCTCAACCCCGCCTTCTTCGGATGACTCCGAATCTTCGTCACTTGATGTCATTCGCTCTAACTGTACCAATTCTTTCTTTTTAGCTTTCTTCTCTCTCTTTTTCGCTTCAATTGCTTCCTGTTTCTGCTTCCGTTCTGCTGCTTTTTTCTCGCGCTCTTCAAGCCTCTTCTTCTTTTCCTTTTCTACCTCTGCCCTTTTCTCTTCTCTTTGTTTCTTCCGCTCTTCAATCCTTCTCTGCTTCTCCTCCTTTGCTGCTTTGTTTTCATCCGCTTTTCTCTTACGTTCTTCGGCCTTTTTCTTCTTTTCAACTTCATTCTCTGCCTTCTGTTGCACTTTTTTTTCAGCGATTTCAATCCTCCTCTGAAGGAGATTTTTTTTCTCCTCTTCGATCCTTCGGATATCTTCCAGACGTTCTGCAGCAGTCAAAACTGGATTTGCTTTTATTTTGTAGTTGATGTGCTTGCGGGCTCGTTCAGGGGTTTTTGGCGTTGTGAGGTACTTCGAAATGTCACACTCGAGCGATGTGGTTCCTGCAGCCGGC
>NW_026292954.1:0-25000 GCF_016801865.2 Culex pipiens pallens | reverse complement strand
TTATAGCCTTACCTCAGCGAGGAAGGCAAAAGGATAGCTAAAACAGAACCCAAAAAATAAAATAATATCAAGGCAGTTAAAAAGGGCTTAAACCATAAGTAGTTGTTTTGTATATTTTTAATGAAGTTGAAAATATATTACAGCTAAGGTAAAATGTTGCATCCAAGAATTGAAAAAAAAAAATGTTCCATAGGGGTACCCTGAAACTTTACTTTACTTTGTACCCTAAAACTTTACTTTTCTTTTGTTTTTACCTTTGTTTATTTTGAAGCCATTTTTAAAAGTGGTTTGTTGAACCTTTATTTGAATAATCTAGCTTATTCAAATAAAGGTTCAACAAACTACTTAAAAAAATGGCTTTCACTACTAACATACAAAAAAAAGGAAAATGAGAGTCCTAAATCTTATTTAAACAGTTGGTTCAACTAGGTTTCACTAATAACTACTATTTGGTTAGGCGATGATTTTGCTTCCCCTGTGGTGGCAGCATTGCCATTGACATCCCCGCGTATCCAACTAATCAAATCGACGTTTCGCGTGTTCTCGGTGACCTCCGCAAAGGCTTCTGCTTGATCGGATGCTCCTCTGCATGCGAGCTCGATGTGAGCTTTTATTATCCAGCAATTTTCACACAATAAACTGGTCAATGACATTTCGTTGGTTTTGTTGGATGTCTCCTGTACCCAGCAGCAAAAAGAATAATTACGCAAGGACCCATAAATATCATTGGTGCACGATAAACAGCTAGTTAGCACCATTTCGAGCATGGGTAACCGTGTAATAATTCATGCTCGAACCTGTTTATTATCGGTTTCTAACATGCATAGCAGAAGGGAAACAACCCATCCGGTAATTGGTGCTATCTCGGAATTACGACCCTAGAAATGGAAAATATCGTCTTGCAGATCTTGCGTAGATCTCATTTGAGCACGTCCACCAGTCTCGTTAGAGGTGCCATGCTGAATCACGTCGAGTGATTCATAGCTTCGAAAGCCCCCTCAGACGACGAACCCCGCAGAGATTCTCCTTTCTCCTGGTGGCTAATTAAACATTTAACAATCTGTAAATTAATCTAATTGACGGAGGTCAAGGGACCTTGCTACTGGTTCTGTTGAGCGCAAGGAATGTGGCGATTCCGCTACCCATGGAGTTGGTATGGAGACAAATGAGTCACACACAGTGCGTAGATAAATCAGCGCCGAGGTTTGCACCCAAACGAGCTGAACCAGACTTTTATTATGACCTTTAAATTTGGCATTTCGTCTACGCAGAACGATTTGCTTGGAGACTCGCAAACACGGGTAGCTCATCATCGCGCAATTGAAACTGATCCTTGATTCAGTTTGAAGCGCAATCTGCGAGGTCTCAAGAGGGCGGTCTGTCCTCTTTCAACAGCCCTGAAGTGACTCGCACAATCAGGAACAATCATCAAACTCGTAAAACTGTTCAACTTATCTTCAAAGTGCAACGTGCTTTACAGCTTTACCTTCCAGTGTTGGGGGGACGATTACAGGTGAACCTTTACCGTTTTGCTACACGCAAGAAGCCGCGCGTTGACAGTGACCTTCACCTGGTGGCCATCATCTCGAGGGACCACGCCGCGGCAAGACTTGGTAGCTTAGCCCAACTGACAGATAAGTGCGTGATGGGTGCGAGTCTATAAATTTCTTTTTTGGCTTTTATACGGCGGACCAGCCTGGGCGAGGTAAATGGGCTTTTGCGTCACTATTACAAACGACGAACCCCCCCAACGGAATGAATGGCCTTTGGGGTTCGGAGTTTAATGCGCTACTGGAGTCGAGGTGTGAAAAAGAGGCGTTTTGCCTAAATAGATAAAAGTTGCATCGGGCCCCTAATCGGGAGCCTAATGGTGTGGAATTCACATTATTACTCTTTGAACTTGATGCAATAGTGCAACACTCTGTGAGAAAGATACAAACGGAATTTTTGGTTTTGGATGTTTAAAGTTTCAGTTTGTTTTGAAAAATGATTTGCTGGAATTTCTGGCATGTTGATAAAAAATCAATATTTGTTGATAGCAAGATTGGTAATTGATAAAATTATCGTCGATAATATTAGCGTCCAACGTTATCGTTATTTCCATAATTCTATCGGCGATCATTTTATCGATGATAACGAACGATTACTTATTTTTGAAATATTTTAAAGCTATCTCAATCAAATCATATCATGCTCAATTTTAAATGAATATATATTTTAAGATAATTTAGTAGCGTGAGTTGGCATGAATAATCAAAAAATTACACAAAATAGCGTGTATTTCTAAAATATTTTTTTTAATAATTTGCAATTTGGGCATTAAACGAATCGAAATTGTGTATGCTTTTTCACTTTCATTGTTTTTTTTTTTTGTAAAATGTTCAAATTTTCATGGAATACCTTTTTTTTCGAAAAAATCCAATTTTCATCCTTTGCAATATGGGTAGCAAAGATTTATGTTAAATAATTAATTTTTCCACAAAACGTATTTTATGAAATTTCTGAAATTTTTAGAATTTGAAATATGGGTAACAAACGAAGCGAATTTTTGCATCTATTTTTACCTAATTATACTTTTTTTTAAAAGTAAGGTAAGGCGTCATCCATAAAGTATGTCACGCTAAAATCGGCCAAAATTAACCACCCCCCCCCCCATCCCCCCTATATCACACTTTGTCACGCTGGTTCTGACCCTCCCTCGAAAAGTACGTCATGTTTTGTCGGATGCCCCCAACCCCTTACTATCTTTTTTTTTATCATGATTTATAAAAAGCATTATTTTTAAATTCGGAATTCAATCGACATAGTTTTTATTTTTTTGCCGTTTGCGTTTGGATATTTTTTCAATGTTGTATTGGCAGAAATCACCCTCACCATCACAATTTTTTAAGCATATTAAATCTATTATCAAAAACTCTGTTTCTTAAAGTCTTGAATTATGTTTGATTTATGAGTAAAGTTTATCAAACATTAAACTTTTTTATCTTTATTTTAAGAATGAATTTTCAGTATCAAAGAAATAGTCTAGCGTGGCATCACAGTTTCACGTTCCCCCTCCCCCCACTCTTGTCACACTTTGTAACGCTTGCGACAACCCCCCCTCCCCCCTACAGCGTGACGTACTTTATGGATGACGCCTAAGTAAGTACACATTTTTTTTTGCAAAATACAAATATCATCATAAAATACCATATTATTGAAAAAAAAAAAAATTTCATTAAAATTTTTGGATTTTTGGATAAAATATAGTAGTTTATGAATATTTGAATATTTTACAAACAAAAATCAAATTAAGTGAAAATACATACAAAATTTCACTTCGTTATCATATTGCAAACTAAGAAAATTTATGGTGTGAAAATTTGAGTATATTCAAAAAGTAATGTGAAAATGCATACAAAATTTCACTTCGTTTGCTACCCATATTGCCAATCAGGAAAATATGAGTGTATTCGAAAGATTACATTGAAGCATTAACAAGTATCATGATACTCCAATTTTAGATAGATTATGAAAGTGTGTTATCGTCCGTTATTGTCGATAAGATGTAAAAAATATACTTACAACGCATGGTATTAACATTAGAATGAAGAAACTGTTTTAAAATGACCTTCTAACCTTGGCTGCGCTAAGGTTACGCTGGATGAGGTTCCACTACCAACGCAGATTGTGGATTACTCAATTTCATGGGTCCATATGCTGAGACGTGCAGTCAAATATCTTCCGCTTTGCAGCAAAAGAAATTGCTTATCTCATTGCCGGTTAATGTTATATACCAAGGAATCTTACTAAAACTAATCGCCAATTAATTTAACCTGAAACAAACAAACTTTTAGATCATTTGATAAAAATTACTTGAAAAACTACCAAAACAAACCAACAAATGGCAGGTAAATTTGTGTTGCAAATGTTTAAGCGTACCTTGATACCATCACTGACTTGCCTTTATTTATGCACAAATAAAGTCAAGTCGGTATCTTGCTGAAAATTTTACAAATTTACCTCCAAATTGTTAATTTTTAAAATAAAATTTATGGCAGTGGTATTTTTAAGACTCATATTAAAATAACTGTATAAAAAATTATCTGGAAATTGTTTGTTTAGAATGGAAAAAAATGTGAAACTTTTTTTTGGGCTTCTCACAGCGTTATCTCAGCACTAACTTTTTACGTATGAGACGGACTAGATTGGAGCGGCAGAGTAGTATATCAAAAAAAATTCATCATTTGTACTGCGGGTAGTTTTTGAAAAATGGCATTGGCATCACAATTAGTTGTAACAAGTTGTAGTCCAATTCACTTGAAGAATTTCTCTTATATCAATGGTGATATAACAGACGCACACAGAAATCCAATCCCATCTCCTGTCTAGAACATCATCTCTGTCCATAAAATCATCTCCTACAATAAATTTCAATTAAACTGAACAAAACCTTTGGCCATATAATCCGATCGTAACATTCTGATGGACGGTCCACCTCCCGGGAGAATCCATACGCTGTGACCATCGCACAACAATCACACGCGGATTTCATTCCCGTCGCGCTTATCTCCCTGTCATTAACTGACAGTCGATAGTGACATCCCCTTGCCAACTATCGCTTGACCCTAAGAGGTATACGAATACGTGTAGCTCTTTCGCTCCATAAGAAATAAATTACCTTCTACTCACGCCTCATCCATTCGAGCTCGATAGTCCCCTTCCATTCTACAAGACGTCCACGTTGTCTTCGCGATTATGCCATGGGGCCATTTCACCGAAAGTCCTTTTCGTCGAATCATGTTTCTTATTTTTCTTAGACTAGACAATATGACCATTTCATGATACGACCGTTTCGAAGAAATGTCCCATTCGGCGAAATGGCCGCTTCGACCCACACTCTCCGCGGTCATTGCGCCCGGGCACTTCCCACCAGCTGTGGCCGTGCGAGCCCCGGCGGGCATCCCTGTTCAAGCTCAAGAGGTCGGTTTGGTAATCGGTGTTAGTAAGACGTCGCATGTCCCATAAACCAGTCACCTTGACATTCTGCGCGATCGCGCGCATCTTCTTGCGCAGACCTTCAACCCGCGTGCGCTTAAGCCCGCAGTAAGGCGCGGCACGGACAAAAACGGAGCTGCTGCTGCTCAACGGTAGCATGGAGCATAATTTTGAATCACCATTTCTTCAATGGCACCTCTCAATGGCGGTTTGTTTACTCTCTACGCTTGTGGTCTTTCGCGTGTTTTTTCATCGTTTAAGCTGTATAGCTTTACCTCACCTTCCTCCACATCCTCAGAAATTGCAGATTTTCACACGCTTTGTTTGGATTCCACGATCATCCTCAGACCCGATGCCGATCGGTATCTTATTGGGTCCTCGGATATCTTGCTCATCGCGTCGCACTTTAAGCCAAGTCATGACGGTAATGATCCGCATTGAGACTCAATTGACGCAGTTTGATGCGCCGAATCAATTGTATCTTCGCTTGAAATCTGTCAATTAAGATGACACGTTCGAATCGGTTCCTCGCGAAAATAACCCTCAAACCAAGCCATGGCTAATCGGACATCCCCGCAAAGCCCTTCCAAACGACCTCAACCTTACCGGTGCCGGATGAGGCTTCAAACGCGGCTGCTCTGTGCGCAAAAATACTTTATAGACACTCGATAATGACCACGATCCTCCTCCTTCAGCTTCAGGCGTTAAGTGCCACTAACTCTTGGGGCCTGCTGGCACGTGGAAATGGGCGCGAGATTTACGATACTGTGAAGTGTTTTATACGAATGCTTGCGCTAGTGTCAGTACACACCGCTTTGCTTTAATTGATAGCTCAAAACGTGAAATTTATACGCGAATCAAAATAATCAACCATATCGGACACATACGGGATGAGGGTTTTATCGGTGCCTCATACTTCACGGAACGCAAAGAAGCGATCAAGCTTCGACTGCGAAGTCTTAGGAGAAGTTGTAATGAATGGTGGACAGTTAGGGAGGTCCGGACGCTTAATTTTGTTTGGTGAAATTTTCAGCAAGGTTGTTAGCGATAAAATTATCGAGGCTCGATAACGATTCAGATAATCGTATCGTTTTCACCGGGACAATTTTTTTCACAAAATACCGTATTTTTTCGAAAATATTCGAATTTGCACTGTTTGCAGTATGGGTATCAAACGAAGCGAAACTTTGTGTGATTTTTCACTTTACATAAGCTTCTTGTAAAAAATATTAAAAAAATCACAAAAAACCGTATTTTTTCGAAAATTATTAAATTTCCAAATTTGCAACATGGGAATTAAACGAAGCGATTTTTTTTTGCTTTTTCACTTTATTAGAGTTTTTTAAATAAAGAAAATCACAAATTACCGTATTTATTGAGACGCAAAATTTTGAATGAAGCATACACCATTTGAATATATTTATGAAGCATGCAAAATTTTGCATCGTTCAATACCCATATTGCATAATTTGAAAATTTGAACATTTTCTAACAAATACGGTATTTTGTGAAAATTTTGGTATTTTCAAAAAAAAAACAAACTCTAATGAATTGAAAAAGCATTCTAAATTTCAACTTGTTTGATACCCATATTGCAAATTTTGAAAATTTGAGTATTATCTAAAAAATGCGGTATTTTGTGAAAAATGTCTATTTTACAAAAAAAAATTAATAGAGTGAAAAAAGCATACAAAATTTTGCGTTGAATGATACCCATATTGCATATTATAAAAATTTGAATATTTTCAAAAAAATACGTCAATTTGTGAAAACTAATACTTAATTAATTAAATTAATTACTTTAATAAAGTGAAAAAGCACATAAAATTTCGCTTTGTTTGATTTCGAAAAATACGGTATTTTGTGAAAGTTTAAGTATTTTACAAAAATACTTGAATAAGGTGAAAAAAAAAATACTAAATTTCGCTTAGTTAGATACCCATATAGAAAATTATGAAAAAATGGGTATTTTCGAGAAACATACGCTATTTTGTGCACAACTTTAAGTACATATTTTGCTTTGAAACTTACAAGATTTTCAAAAAATATCTTCTTAGTGAAAGCATTGAAAATTTAACATGATATGATTGAATAAACGATTTAAGAAAGTTTTAAAAATATAACTATCGAAAAATAACGATAGATAACGATAGATAACGATAGATTATCGTTATCATCCCGACTATAACGATTACCATTATCGTTGTCGTCAGACGATAATATTATCGACGATAATTTTATCGATTAACAACCTTGCTTTTTATTGCACTTTCTTGTAGATTTAACAACAATTCGACGTCGTCGTGCTATCTTGTCGCACCCGCCATTTCGACGTTCCGAGAAAAACGCGTTTTAAAGTTTGACCTTGAATATACAAAAACGAGAGCACGCAATGTAAACAATAACAAACACGTTTTGTTTGACTCACCATTCTGTGCATTGTCCCAAAGTTTGGTTGAATTTGGTTGCTGGAGTCCCGAGTTATAATTACAAATGTTTACGGTAGTCTAGCTTGTACGTGCGACAAACGCATCCTGACTTTCCTGGCCTGAAATCCCTTTGGCCTTTTGTCACACTTACATCAATTTTCATGGAGTGACAAGATAGCACGACAAGATTGAAACTACTTTCATATGTAAAGTGACAAAAGTGCACGGAGTTTTCGGTTTTTGTTGAATATCTCAGGATTGAAATCGAATTTTGGGGATCTGTGACGGTCAAAAGGTGAGGCATTGTGAGCTGCACAATATGGCGTTCTTAACTCAATTGGCCCAAAATGCACGTCCGACATGTTAGCACGATGGCGACGAATTATTATCAGTCATTCAAAGCAATAATAACAAACATTAAAACCATTTGGATTTTTTGGAAATAAAATTAAAAATATTTTGTGGAAACTACTTCAAGTTTAATATTTTATCTCGCTTACTTTTTCAAAAGATCCTATGTACATAGGAAACCCACGGCGCATTGGAGGCTTTGAAAAAGTGATCTAGATATATTCAATATTATTAAATTTTGAATTACTTTAAAACATGTCATCTTTATAAGTGATCCGGTTCAGTATTGTATTTCAAATAACTTTACAAGCTATGACTTAAAAATATGATTCAAACTTAAAATTTGTATAAGTTAATGTAGACCCGTTTTTCCTTCTAAACACTAAATCGATGCCTCTGTGCTCTTTTGAACTTGAATATTCGTGGAGGTGTTCCGGAATTAGAGAGTGACGAGCGGGAATTCCCGGGAAATTGGCCAATGTTTAGCTTCTCGATTCCCGAGAAATTTGGGCGAGACTCCCGGGAATTTCGATACTTATAAATATTAAAGCAAATACAAAATAATCAATCCACCAGTCAGCGACTTTAGATAAGTTAAATTGCATACAAAGAAAACGGAATACAGCGTGGTGCAGACCCGTAATGCTATGCTATGCTATGCTATACAAAGAAAACGAAATAAATAGTTTTAAGTTCGGTTCTTTCAGTGCTTCTTTGATTTGTTAATTCAAAAAATATAAAATTATAGTTGTTTCAAATATCTCAATAACTATAGTTGTTGACACGACCACTCAGTTGGGGAACAAAAAGTTAACTTTTAATAAATTAAAAATAAATTTAAATTGCAGTGTCAGAATATACTTACCATCGCTATTTATTTCCAAAAATATCTGACAGTAGAAAAACTAGCAAAATTTGTCTCTATTTTCTGCGTAGTTCTCTACTACTCTGACTGAAATGACAGTTGAGCAATTCTCTATTAAAACCGGAAACGGATTTTATTTGTATTGTTTTATTTGGCCAAACTATTCCCAAAGGAGCTAATTTGTGTCATCCATACAATTTTGGCAGCTGTCCATACGTAAATATCCGAGATTCTGTAACTTTTGAAGGAATTTACACATCAATTTGGTGTTTTCGGCAATGTTGTAGATATTGATGAGGACTATTAAAAAAACTAAAACCAAAACTCGGAGCGTATGGTGGTGTGTCCCCAAGCTTCTTCCTCCCATGTGGATTAAACATTGTGAGGTTGCTTGAAAATTTCGTGCTAAAACTCAACCAACTTCAACGAATCATCTCTGCGGTAAACTTTACGCAGTAAGACTGGCCGTTTTAACGCTTGTGGTGTTTCAATGCATTCTAATGCAATGTTAATAAATGGCTAGAAGTAATTTAACCTTAGGATTCCGTCGAATGGCTGGCTGCGCTAGAGTTTGATTAGTTTAGCTTAGATTAGATTAAAAAATGTTTTCAAAAGTCTAATAGTATTATTTAAAATATTATTATTAATTGTCTGTGAAATGATGCTGCTCATTATCTGCATTGTCTTGGGCTATTTAGACAACCTTATCGCATCTCAAAATAAAAAAGAAAACCATAAAGATAGCATTCAAAATAACTCAGATAACACTCGAATGCACATTTCGCAGCGAGAGCTGCTCTGCAACGATTCAGTTACTTGACCTGCTCATTACAGTGCGGAACTAGAAGGCAAAACTCCAAGTTGAAAATGATTCTATATCTGCTGCTGGCGATACTGGCGCTATCGTTTCTATGGATTCAACGCCAGTACTCTTACTGGGAAAGACGCGGCGTTCCGTACGTTAAAGCGTCCTTCCCGCGAGGAAATCTCCAAGGAGTGGGCCAAAAATTTCACATGTCGACGGCCATTCAAGCGTGCTACAACAAACTTAAGGGAAAGGGTCCCTTTGGAGGAATTTTCTTCTTCCTGAATCCGGTAGTGCTGGTGACGGATCTGGAGCTGGTGAAGCATGTTTTGGTGAAGGACTTTCAGTTTTTCCACGACCGATCGCTCTACTACAATGAAAGGGATGATCCACTTACGGGAAATCTGCTCAACATCGAGGGTACCAGGTAGAGGAACTTGCGCGCCAAAATCACGCCAACGTTTACGTCCAGCAAGATGAAGATGATGTTTCCGACGATAGTCGCAATCGCTGATCAGTTTCATGCGCTGTTGGTGCGAGAAAGTGCCGAGGGGGTTGAAATTGAAATGAAGGAGGCTTTAGCCAGATTCACGACGGATGTGATTGGGAGATGTGCGTTTGGGTTGGAGTGTGACAGTTTGTCTAATCCGGAGTCGATATTTCGACAGATGGGCAGCAGATTGTTTTCAAAGAGATCATTTCGACGTCGTCGTGCTATCTTGTCGCACCCGCCATTTCGACGTTCCGAGAAAAACGTGTTTTAATGTTTGACCTTGAATATACAAAAACGAGAGCACGCAATGTAAACAATAACAAACACGTTTTGTTTGGCTCACTATTCTGTGCATTGTCCCAAAGTTTGGTTGAAGTTGGTTGCTGGAATCCCGAGTTATAATAACAAATGTTTACGGTAGTCTAGCTTGTACGTGCGACAAACGCATCCTGACTTTTCTGGCCTGTAATCCCTTTGGCCTTTTGTCGCACTTACATCAATTTTCATGGAGTGACAAGATAGCACGACAAGATTGAAACTACTTTCATATGTAAAGTGACAAAAATACACGGAGTTTTTTCGGTTTTTGTTGAATATCTCAGGATTGAAATCGAATTTTGGTGATCTGTGAAGGTCAAAAGGTGAGGCATTGTGAGCTGCACAAAATGGCGTTCTTAACTCAATTTGGCCCAAAATGCACGTACGACAAGTTAGCACGATGGCGACGATTTAGGCTTGTTGTGGCGCAGCAGTTTCGCGAGCTGGCACGTTTCTTGGGGTATGTCACCTTCGACAAGGAAGTTTCAACGTTTTTCTTGAACGTTGTTAGAGAAACAATTGAATATCGAGAGAAGAGTGGTGTTTCTGGGAAAGATTTCATGGATTTGATGATTAAACTGAAAAACTCCGAATCGATAGATGATTCAGAAGGCAGCAGCTTGGGGGCTTTGACGTTCAACGAAATCGCAGCCCAGGCGGTTGTATTCTTCGCCGCTGGATTTGAGACTTCAGCAACGACAATGTCATATTGTTTGTACGAACTAGCGTTAAATCCTGCGTTGCAGGACAAAGCTCGCGATGAGGTCACTCGAGTAATTCGAAAACATGGCACTTTGACCTACGAAGCTGCACAAGAAATGCAATATGTTGGAGCCTGCATTGACGGTAAAGCTTGAAACCTCTCAAAATTCTAATTATAATCTAATTTTCATTTTGCAGAAGCACTTCGTAAATACCCACCGGGACCTTCACTGTCTCGTGCCGTCACCAAGAATTACAAGGTCCCAAATACGAACACGACGCTGGAAAAGGGCACTTCCGTGTTAATTCCGGTGTACGCCATTCACCATGATCTCGAATACTTTCCCGAGCCGGAACGGTACGATCCGGACCGGTTTCTACCGGAGCAGCAGGCTGCCCGCAATCCGTACAGTTATCTGCCTTTTGGTGAGGGTCCACGGAATTGTATCGGGCTACGATTTGGTCTCACGGTAGCTCGAATCGGGGTGGCTTACGTGTTGAAAGGTTTCCGGATCAGTTTGTCAAGGAGGACTCCGGTACCACTGGAGCTATCCCGCCAGAAGATGATTCTCACCATAGAAGGGGGATTGTGGCTTCATTTGGAGAAGCTTTAGGAATCAAAAACATAATTCTCAATAAATGAACTTCTCACTTGAAGCAGCATTAAAATCGATTTAAGAACCACCCTAAAAACCTTTTGTTATAATCAACAACTAAACAGATGGTTCGCTGTCATAACTTCAAACATAGCTGAGCGAGAACATACTCCGAGTTGAGTTCACATGAGTGTGGGAGGAAGTGAAGACAGGCTCACGGAGTAGGCACAAGAAGGATGCCTGAAGATGAGCCCATCGTCGTGGCGTACGACCTCCAGGAGAGGACGACCTGTGCCCAAGAACGCAAATAAATCTTACCCGCAATGTATAAAAAATGACGCTCCAACGAATCGATGGTCAAGCTGCTCTGATGCTCTGTGTTTTTCCGCGATGATGTTCTTACGTGGCTATTAAAATAGAACCTCGTTGGATATCTTTTGCAATCTGGTGGTCGAGCAGTACCGAACAAACCGTGAGAACAATGAGACTTCCAGTGTGCCATTTGAAGTTGGTTTGAATGTTACAGGGGGTTCGAGGTACAGATTTGCGTTCTGTAATCCTGAGAGTTCTTGCAAATTAATCAACATCATCAAAGTCGATTCGGCACGCCAAACAAACTCATCGCGGACGAACAGGTCGCAAAGTACCGACTCTTGTTGATTTAAACTCCAACCCGGCTGGGTCGAGCATTATGGGTTTTATGGAAGCACTCACAAAAAATCGGTATGGAGCAATTCCAGCTCAAATCAGGAATTTTTCTGATACTTTTGTACCCGACCCTCTCCGATTTCAATAAAACTTTGCAGACATGTTATCCTAGGCCTATATAAGCCATTTTTGTGCATATGGAGCAAATAGTACTCGAGAATAACATTTGAGAAGGGCGTAAGGTATTTAAATATTTTTGTATTCTGTAATTTAAAAATTACTGTATCTCGAAGCCGTTGCGTCGTATCAAAAAGTGGTCAAAGACAAACTTGTAGGAAATTGGAGGGCTTTCTAAAAAAAAAATACACTGAAACAAAAATACACGCCACATCTATGAGATTTTTTGATTTTTAAGTCCAAAACTTAAATTTGAAGGTGACGTCATGATTTTTTTTCGTTCAAAATTTTTGAGGAAATAGCCTAAAATGTTACTAAAAGACTGACGAAAAATGCAGGATGGTATGTCTCTCCTAAAAAAATACAAAAATCATTTACTAAAATTGTTTTTTTGAAAAGTGGTCTAAACGTCAAAATTTTTAAAAACCGGTAGTGGGAATCGATTCTCCAGACAATTTTACATAAAAGTCTCCGTATTGATCATTGTCCTATGTCCAATCCTTGGGAAGATACAGCGGTTTTAAAAATAAAAATGTTGAAAAACGGGATTTTTGGTGGTTTTTGACAATTTCTATATGACAGACTTGGTTTTTCAGTCTCGTAAATATTTTTAACGGAAAGCTCGTCCAATTTCCCATAAGTTTGCCTTTGACAGCATTTCAATTGGATGTAAGGGCTTACAGATATAAGCTTAATTACATTGCTTATAACTGAAAATAGAATATTTTTTTCAGTGTGGTAGAAACCAGGATAGTAAATTTGATTACGTAAATATAAAAACGATATAAATCAAAAAGCTGTCAAAGGCAAACTTATGGGAAATTGGACGAGCTTTCCGGTAAAAATATTTACGAGACTGAAAAACCAAGTCTGTCATATAGAAAATGCCAAAAACCACCAAAAATCCCGTTTTTTCAACATTTTTATTTTTAAAACCGCTGTATCTTCCCAAGGATTGGACATAGGACAATGGTCAATATGGAGACTTTTATGTAAAATTATCTGGGGAATCGATTCCCACTACCGGTTTTTAAAAATTTTGACGTTTAGACCACTTTTCAAAAAAACAGTTTTAGTAAATGATTTTTGTATTTTTTTAGGAGAGACATACCATCCTGCATTTTTCGTCAGTCTTTTGGTAACATCTTAGGGTATTTCCTCAAAAATTTTGAGCGAAAAAAAATCGTGACATCACCTTCAAATTTAACTTTTAAACTTAAAAATTGAAAAATGACATAAAAGTGGCGTGTATTTTTGTTTCAGTGTATTTTTATCAGAAAGCCCGTCCAATTTCCTACAAGTTTGTCTTTGACCACTTTTTGATACGATGCAACGGCTTCGAGATACAGTAATTTTTAAATTGCAAAATACAAAAATATTTAAATACCTTACGCCCTTCTCAAATGTTATTCTCGAGTACTATTGGCTCCATATACACAAAAATGACTTATATAGGCCTAGGATAACATGTCTACAAAGTTTCATTGAAATCGGAGAGGGTCGGGTACAAAAGTACCAGAAAAATCCTGATTTGAGCTGGAATTGCTCTATGTCAAAGCGCAAAATGATTATATAATCGCCCCAAAATGTGCCACACCGTGAAGGCGGTTAAGCGCAGCCAGTTAAGCTTTTCAGCGGTTGTGCTTGACTGAAATTTGAAGTTGGTGCCGATAGAAGATAAACTACGTACCAGATGATGCACATCCCAAAACCGTGCTCTTCGCATGTACCGTTTAGACAACTAATGACTCCGAAACGGAGTTTCAGCTCACGGATTTTTGCAGGCTTGTTTCTGTTGATTTTTGTTTTTTTTCAGGCATAAGTCTAAATTCAATAAAAAAAATATAGTTTCTTAGAAATAATGTACTTTTGAAATACCGTGTCCGGAAAAATTGCACCACCCACCAGTGATGAACTATCGTTGATGAGTTGTAGCACAGAGACCTCCTTGAAGAAATGGCCGTACCTCCAAGATTTGTGTCATCATCAAAGCACTCCATCAAGAAACAAACAAGTCCCATTTTCCAAACGAATACACTGCAAATCTGCATGTATCCAAACGGTCGTTGAGATTAAGCCAAAAAAGCTGATCCTCAATCTCAGCGCCCACGACCGCAGAGTCCCAAAAACAACAACTCGTAGAAGCAAAACAAAAAGAGACACTAATTAAAACTACACCGCAAAAATATTAATCGTGAGCTACCGCGCAAGAAGTTTCACCTTTCAGCTTTAGGTACTGAATCTTCGTCGTGGGTTGTCGAGCTCGTCAATATCTTCTCCCCTGCTGACATGTGGTACCAAAGTCAAACAAGACACACACACATGCTGCCGCCGCCAATCAATGAGGGAGAAGATCACGATAATTGGTTGATTGGCATGGACGTGGTGCAGTGCCGTCTAAATACCGTTTGGGGTTGGATTAAAAACACATCAGGAAAAGAAGCGGTTTCAAGAAAAGTGGCAGGTTTGGACTGCGCAAAGGGGCGGGTGATCTTCAGCTGAACTTGAAGGTGCGATGGTCTAGTTTTGTGGTTACGGAAACTTCCTGCTTGTTGGATCACTGGTGGGAAAAATAGATCGTCGGCTGCTGGACTGTTCTTGACATTCTGAGGAGGTTTCTTGAATATTTTTAGCTATTATTTCTGGAACAAAATTTGAAAAAGTCGTATAAGCATTTTGACAGCTGGAACTATTTTGCGAATTCCGAAACAACCAAACAAAATAACAAGATTTCGTCGCCGTCGTGCTAACATGTCGTCGCCGTCGTGCTAACTTGTCGTACGTGCATTTTGGGCCAAATTGAGTTAAGAACGCCATTTTGTGCAGCTCACAATGAAATATTCAATGAAACCAAAAGAGCTCCTGAAATTTTTGTCACTTTTCATATGAAAGACGTTTCAATCTTGTCGTGCTATCTTGTCACTCCCTGAAAATTGATGTAAGTTCGACAACATCACCAAAATTGGGTTTCTATCCTGAGATATTAAACGATATCCGAAATACTCCCTGCAATTTTGTCACTTTTCATATGTAAATAGTTTCAATCTTGTCGTTCTATCTTATCTTGTCACTCCCTGAAATTTGATGTAAGTGCTACAATTGACCAAAGGGATTTCAGGTCAGAACACGTTTGACGCACGTACAAGCTAGACTGTCGTAAACATTTGTAATTATAACTCGGGACTGCAGCAACCAACTTCAACCAAACTTTGTTACAATGCACATGATGGTCAGCCAAACAAAACGTGTTTGTTATTGTTTACATTGCGTGCTTTCGTTTTTTTCAAGGTCTAACATTGAAACACGTTTTTCTCGGAACGTCGAAATGGCGGGTGTGACAAGATAGCACGACGACGTCAATTTGAAATCTAATAATCGAAGAACAAAAAACAGTTTTTCTTGCGCATACAATTAAGAGTGTTTATTAAGATCTTTTCAAACCCAATCCTTAACCTTTTCCATAAATAATAATCCGCTATCACAAGCTTGATCTTCAGTATCGAAACGTTTATTTTTGGGCGCACGGTAATCGTCTCGACCTCCGGGTCGAGGGTCGTCACCTTCGAAACGCGCATCTTCAAACCTGTATTATTCCCAAGGACGACTTCATTGAGTAAACACGCGCAAACGTAAGCAAAACAAGATAAAAAACAAAAAGACACCAAAATCATTCAATCATCGCGCAGGTATTTTTTTTCAATCTTCTCAACTTGACCACGAATCAAGCAAAAATGCGCGTCATGTAAACAATTAATTATGTAAGCAGTGACAGTGACCAGAGCGCAGGAATTCTACGTGCGCGCGTCATCTCAGAAGGGAATTTTGAACTCCATCCTTTCCAGCGGCGGGTACACGCCCCCCAGTCAACGGGTTGGTTGCACCTGGTAATTGCACGGACGATGATGGACCAAACTGATAGTTTCTGTGTCACCGGTGTCACCCAGCACCCAGGAGGGACCGACTTGACAGACCGGCCAGCCAACTAGCTCCAGCTCAGATGTCAACGGTCGTGAACTTTCCCGAGCAATCGGCTTGCAGTTGGTAAACCTAGCGACATTGTTGGATGGTTGATCATAATTTATCGGCAAACAAGTTGGTAATTTACGAGTGATTGAAAGAAGAACGCCCGGATGGACTCGGTTAAATGTTAGTCATTTGATATTTTCAGTAGTGCAATAAACCGTGCATTTTTTACTTTTTTAACGTATTAACTTATTAGCATCCATTTGAGTGCTAGAAAGTTCACCTTTTCAGGACTTATATCGAAATGAAATACTTTTTGATACGGGTTTGCCGGCAAAAACATTCAAGCTGAGAAAAAAAAAATCGCTGAAAAAAAAAAACAATTCAAAGTATTTTTTCGGAACAGGCTCCTGAAGCCCTATGTCAATTGTTATGTACAAAGGTAAAAAACACGATTAAAACATTTTGTTGATGGATCAACTATAGTCCTCTTGAAATGAGCTGTTAAGTAGGCCTTTTCTGTCGCGAAGTTATTTTATAAATGTTTTAATAATCCATTTTAAATCAATTGCGGTCGTTCATAGGGTCATTGTACTCAGAAAAATAATCTTTAAAACAGTTCTCTGAGTTTTCGGTCATTCGTTTTTTTTGTATTTTTTAATCCGACTGAAACTTTTTTGGTGCCTTCGGTATGCCCGAAGAAGCCATTTTGCATCATTAGTTTGTCCATATAATTTTTCATACAAAATCCATAGCTGTCCATCCAAAAATTATAAATGAAAATTCAAAAACCGGTATTTTTTGATCGATTTGGTGTCTTGGGGAAAGTTGTAGGTATGAATAAGGACTACACTGGAAAACAATTAAACACGGTAAAAAATGGCGATTTTTAATTTAACTTTTTGTCACTAAAACTTGATTTGCAAAAAAACACTGTTTTAATTTTTATTTATTTTCTGATATGCTTTAAAGGACGTCAAATGCCAACTTTTCAGAAATTTCCAGGTTGTGCAAAAAATGATTGACCGAGTTATGAATTTTTTAATCAATACTGATTTTTTCAAAAAATCGAAATATTGGTCGCAAAAAATTTTCAACTTCATTTTTCGATGTAAAATCAAATTTGCAATCAAAGAGTACTTTAGTAAAATTTTGATAAAGGGCACCGTTTTCAAGTTAATTCCATTTTTGGGTGCCTTTTTTGAAAATAGTCGCAGTATTTCATTTTTAAAAATTAGGGCACATGTTTGCCCACTTGGTCCGATTTACAATGTTAAGAGCGAGTCCACGAACAGGGCATACCCCTTTGTATGGGACGTCGTTTGGACCTCACCAATCTGCCTGAAATTTTCAGGGGTTGTTTGTACATATAAAACTAGCATTTGGTTAAAATATGAGCACTCTAGGTCAACGGGAAGTGGGGCAAATCGGGACACAAAGTTTGAAGGTTCAAAAACGTCAAAAATCGTAAAAAGGCTGTAACTTGGGCAAAATTCAATTTAATTTGAAAATTCAAAATGCATCTGAAAGAGCTTAAAAAATGCAACAAAATGCAGGATAGAGCACCCCAATTGGTTAAATCTAAAGGGAGTTAATGACATTTTAGTGAAAAAATAGCATAATTTTCAAACTCAAATAAAAAAGTGTTCCATCCACATATCAACTCGGTTCGACCTGCATCTTGTACGGGACATCTGGGACTACCATCTGAGACTGAGAACGCTTTGGGTAAGGTTGTTTAACATATCAAATAGACACTTTTACTTTTAGTGAATTTTTTGGTTGTAAATTTTTGCTCGGGGGACCCCTAAGATCCCATTTTCTGATGATAATTTTATCATATTCGTGTTCCTGAGACAATTTCACAATAGAAACATGCATAAAAATGTTTATTTTCATCCATTTTAACCCTTTGAAAAATGAAAGTTAAAAAAAATTGAGATGCTGCTTTTTTTCTGGTGTCATCTAGTATCCTTGGAAACGAACTTGAATTTCAATAAATGTGAATCGAAGATTTTTTTTTAACTTTCATTTTTAAAGGGTTAAAATGGATGAAAATAAACATTTTTATGCATGTTTCTATTGTGAAATTGTCTCAGGAACACGAATATGATAAAATTATCATCAGAAAATGGGATCTAAGGGGTCCCCCGAGCAAAAATTTACAACCAAAAAATTCACTAAAAGTAAAAGTGTCTATTTAATATGTTAAACTGCCTTACCCAAAGCGTTCTCAGTCTCAGATGGTAGTCCCAGATGTCCCCTATAAGCTGCAGGTCGAACCGAGTTGATATCTGGATGGAACACTTTTTTATTTGAGTTTGAAAATTATGCTATTTTTTCACTAAAATGTCAATAACTCCCTTTAGATTTAACCAATTGGGGTGCTCTATCCTGCATTTTGTTGCAATTTTTAAGCCCTTTCAGATGCATTTTGAATTTTTAAATTGAATTGAATTTTGCCCAAGTTACAGCCTTTTTAAGATTTTTGACGTTTTTGAACCTTCAAACTTTGTGTCCCGATTTGCCCCACTTCCCGTTGACCTAGAGTGCTCATATTTTGGCCAGATGCTAGTTTTATATGTACAAACAACCCCTGAAAATTTCAGGCAGATTGGTGAGGTCGATGCGAGATGGGTATGCTTTGCTCGTGGACTCGCTCTTAAAATATGAAACATTCGTGAAATTTTCCGATCTTTTTAAAAAAATATTTTTAAAATTTTTAAATTAAGATTGATATTTCAAATGGGCAAAACACTCAATATTACGCCATTTTAAAATGTTAGTCTTGGTTTAAAATTTTTGAAAATATTTTTTTCGGAAAGATCGGAAAATTTCACGAATGTTTCATATTTTAACATTGAAAACATAAATTTTAATGTTTTTAAACCTTTGCATGGCAATATCTCAGAAACTAAGGGTAACAGTTCAAAAAGTGTAAAAAAGAAAAATTTAGAGAATTTTCTCAGCTTTTCAAAAGTATTTTTTTCAAAGGTTGGCAAACATGTGCACCTATTTAAAAAAATTAAGAACTGTGACTTTTTTCAAAAAAGTTACCTAAAAATGGCTATTACTTGAAAAATGTGCACTTTATCAAAATTTCACTGAAGTACTTATTGATTGCAAATTAGATTTTACATCGAAAAATGAAGTGGACTAATGTTTCCGACCAATATTTTGATTTTTTGAAAAAATCAGTATTGATTCAAACATTCATAGCTTGGTCAAAAATTTTTTGGCTTAACCTGGACATTTCTGGAAAGTTGGCATCTGATGTGCTCTAAAACATATTGAAAAAGAAATAATGTTTTTTTGCAAATCAAGTTCTAGTGACAAAAAATTAAATAAAAAATCACCATTTTTTTTACCGTGTATTATTTTTTTTCCAGTGTAGTCCTTATCCATACCTACAACTTTGCCGAAGACACCAAATCGATCAAAAAATTCCTTTAAAAGACACAGATTTTTGAATTTTCATACATCATTTTTGTATGGACAGCCTGAGCAGACGGAAATAACTTGGGAATAACATTTTTTGATATTATAAAATACTAGGCCAATAACACTTTATGTTATTTATAACAGGATTTGTTTTTCTTCGTTATGATTTTTTTTGTTATTGGATTGTTTTTGTAAAAACAGACTAATAACATTTTTAGTTATTTTTCGAACAAATCTTTGTTATTATTTTTTGTTATTTAAACAACGATCATCCCAATAACTCTTGGAGTTATTCTTCCATAACAAAAAAAGGTTATTCCAAAGTTGTTTTGGCTTTCAATCAATATCAGACCAATAACAAATTTTGTTATGATAACATAAACTGTTATTAAACCCTTATGCAAAAATGGATTTTTCAAGAAGATTCCATAACACTATCAGTTATTTTAACAGTATTTGTTATTGAAATGGCATGAATTTTGTTATTACCGTCTGCCCGGAAGCTGCCAAATTGGTATGGAAAATTATATGTACAAACTAACGATACAAAATGGCTTCTTTGGGCATACCGAAGGCACCAAAAATGTTTCAGTGGGATTAAAAAATACAAAAATTAAAATTGAAGAAAAAAGACCGTTTTCGTAAAGCATTGCTCCTTAGCGTTGTGAACAATAAAATCACATATTTAAGCCCAATCGGAAAAAAATGTACTCAACTCGTTGCCTAACTTCGTTGGATAAATTCACGACTCGTGCTAAAAAAATCATTTTTTGATACGTATTGCATCTAGTAGCTTTTGACATTCCGAGAAAAACGCGTTGAAAAAAACAAAAAAACAGAGCAAACAATGAAAAACTTTTTGATTGGTTGATCATTCGGTGCATTCGGTCGAATTTGGTTGCAATTGTCAGGGTGTGTCAAGATAGCACGAAACGAAGGAAACTTCTTTCATATGAAGAGTGACAACAATGCATGGAGTGTTTTTTTAGTTTTTGGTGATTATCTCAAGATTGAAATCGAATTTTGGGGATCTGTGAAGGCCAAAGGTGAGGTATTGAAAGCTAAAAATGCGTTCAAAACTTTTTTTGTTTTGTTCTGAAATGAAAACACACAGAAACGTAGTTCAATTGAAAATTGAATTTTCTACGTGCTCATTGTTTAATTACCATGATTTATGTTGTCTATCAGTTCATCAGTTTATTTTTAACAACATTCATTTAGCATGATACGCATCACACCACCATTTGTAAAGAAAACAATTCCATTACTATGGAACGCATCTCCCCACATAGAAGAGGACCATCATAAGATGAATGAATGATGCTGTGGAGATGCCCCACAGTCGTTCATCTCCCGGGCTAGATTGGCGTTAAACGGTGGAGTTGCTCGCGCATTCCTCAATCAGCTGCAAACCCCAGTCTGTTTTTAGTTAGGTATTTAGTTTTTACTATCCGTCCTACGAGATGGCCCCGACGACGCTTCAAATTAACACGTTCGGTTTGCAGCAGCAGAAAATTTGATTGATTGCTCGTGAGTGTTTTATTGGCAGCCCTCTTCTAGAGTATGTAAATTTTAACCCCGAGTTGATCCAAGGATATGATAAGAAAAACAAGTATTGTCGGAACATTTATTACTGAAAGTTACAATAGTTGATTTTTGACAATGGTGGTTTGTAGAATGTGCGTACCAACGGGTGTCTTCCTTAGTCAAGGATAGCTAGTGTTAATTTTTCAACCATTATCCTGACTAATTCGTTGATGCTCAATTTAAATCCACTTATCATGTCAAGGCTCAAACCGCTAGGGGGTTGTCAACAATAAGATGGCTAATTTCCTAGTTTTTTTTCACGTTTCTCAGAATCTCATACTAAAATCTCAGTTTGCCAAATTGAAATACCAAAAACTATCATCAGAATCTAATTATCACGTCATGAATCTGAACTCTTGGACAAAATGCCATCACGAGGGTTTGTTTGTTTCATTCCCCTAACCAGCACCAGTAAACGGAAGCCATCAATTTAATCAATGAACTTTAGCTTAATGTAACAACCGTAACGGGGCTGCGGAAGCCCTGCTGCTAGTTGGCTACTCTAAGCAAGTCCAGCGGTGACCTTACCTTTGCAAAGATACACGCCTAAACGAGCCATCGCTGCTGATGAAGATGCTCTTAGCTCTCGAGATGAGGCTTGGCATGACCTATGCGGGCAATGTTTGGAACTTGGCTAGCTTCATAGAGTGGACGGTTGTCACTGGCTGTGAAGACACTGATTTTGTGTTTGGCGGCAGTATCTTCCTAATAATGAAAACA
This sequence comes from Culex pipiens pallens, assembly GCF_016801865.2. Taxonomy (NCBI): domain Eukaryota; kingdom Metazoa; phylum Arthropoda; class Insecta; order Diptera; family Culicidae; genus Culex; species Culex pipiens. The sequence continues at coordinate 2,928 of NW_026292954.1, read as the reverse complement.
TTATCCCAACAGTAATCTGTGAAGTAAAGAACTGCCGCTCGAAGCTCGTGCGTCCCATATGTAATTTCATAAATTTTTAGGTTATTATGCAGTTCGGTTCAAAATCATGTAAACTATCAGAAAAAAAACCAATAAAATTTGATACTTTGTTCTAAAAACCGGAGAAAATCCACTTTATCGTGAAATTCTAACACGTAGCCAAATTTAACATGTGTCTTTCTCGGCTTGCTGTTTTTACATATGGGAAGGACTTGGACTCGCAGAGAACTTATTTTTATTTGTTTTTCGTCAATTCTTACATTTTTTGAAAACTAATGATTGCAAAACTACTGAACTAGTGTAAAATGCATTTTGAAACACTCTTTTTATTCAAATGTTGAGACCATGTGATTTCGACCTCAGGCAGAGCCGAGGGACAAAAGCTTTCTTAAATATTTGCATCGGCCTTATAAAGTTGCCAAACACCAAGGTGCAATATTCTAAGTTATAACGAAACGCTCTGCACCTTTATTTTGTCCTAAAACAGATCAGGACAGAAAATATTGGCAACGTCACGATTCATTCTACCAAATAATAGTTTCAAAATATCTAAGGAATGACGAAATTTTTTTTTGCCGAAAAAAAACTATGTGGTACTGTACAACGGAATTTCACGAAAATTCAAAATATTTTTGGTCGATCACAGACATACTAATTATGATTTTAAACGCAGGAAATGCCTTTTATACTTCTATGTATTTCTATTAAAATTTTAAGTTTTTTTAAACGAATACTTTCTTTTTCTCCCGGATTTTTCGGAACAATTTTGAAGGGGTAGCGACATATTTTTTTTAGCAGTTCTCTATGGTATCGAACTTTTTTTCTTCAATTTTAATTTTTGAATTTTTTAATAAGGCTGAAATTTTTTTGGTGCCTTTGGTATGCCCAAAGAAGCCATTTTGCATCATTAGTTCGTTTATATAATTTTCCATACAAATTTGGCAGCTGTTCATACAAAAATGATATGTAAAAATTAAAAAATCTGTATCTTTTGAAGGAATTTTTTGATTGATTTGGTGTCTTCGGCAAAGTTGTAGGTATGAATATGGACTACACTGAAAAAAAAAATGATGAACGGTAAATAAAATGTGGTTATTTTTAATTTCACTTTTTGTCAAAAAACACTATTTTTATTTTTTTTATATGTTTTAGAGGACATCAAATGCCAACTTTTCAGAAATTTCCAGAATGGGCAAAAAATCTTTGACCGAGTTATAATTTTTTGAATTAATACAGATTTTTTCAAAAAATCGAAAAATAGGTCGCAATAATTTTTCAACTTCAGTTTTCGATGTAAAATCGAATTTGCAATCAAAAATTACTTCAGTGAAATTTTGATAAAGTTCACCGTTTTCAAGTTATAGCCATTTTTAGGTAACTTTGTTGAAAATAGTCGCAGTTTTTCATTTTTTTAGATAAGTGCACGTGTGTGCCCACATTATTTTACATATTTTTGAAAAGCTGAGAAAATTCTCTATATTTTGCTTTTTGAACTTTGTTGATATGAAACTTAGTTGCTGAGATATTGTCAAGCAAAGGTTTAAAAACAGGAAAATTGATGTTTTCTAAGTTTCACCCAAACAACCCACCATTTTCTAATGTCGATAGCTCAAAAGTTGGCATTTGTTGTCCTCTAAAACGAAATTGACTTTATAGCTGTCGGCCACCATTGCTAGTACCAACCACTAGAGTCTTCCTTTTATCTACAAGGACTTCGCCGCCCTGGGCTCCTAAGTGTATGAAAGTATGGCACGGAGCGACGGCGCCGAATACCCATATTTACACAAAGAATTTTAGAGCGCCCACCGCGGGATTCGAACCGTCGACCTCTGGATTGTGAGTCCAGTGCGCGGTCCGATTGATCCACACGGGTGGGACCCTCTAAAACATATCAACAAATAAAAAAAATTAAAATAGTGTTTTTTTTTGCAAATCAAGTTTTAGTGACAAAAAGTGAAATCAAAAATCACCAAATTTTCATTCGTGTATCATTTTTTTCAGTTAAGTCCATATTTGCTAATTGTCTGCTCTACAACATTGTAGAACATTGTTACACTCTAAAAAATAACCCTGCAAAGTTAGAAAAAACACAAAATTTTAAAATGAAAAATTTTGTTCTAAATGAAAAAATGACCCTTCTGGGTCAATGTAGATTCGAAAAGTACATTAAATTTCCCATAAAATGACATGTTCCAAAATTTTTTACAGTCGAGTAACGGAAAATGGGAGAATTTTTAAAACTTTTTTAGTGTTTTTTTCGATGAAAAATACGTTTTTTTTTCGGAATTCTGAGTACGCCATCAAATCGGGCGTCTAATTTTACATAAAGTCCCTTTGACACCAAATTTCTATCTCATCACCGTTTCAGGCTGCAAATTATTGAAAAACACCTCTTTTTTCGCATGTTCAAAAATGGAAGGGGTCGTACCGCCCCTTCGTCACGAGATATTAAAAAAACGGACCTCGGATTCGTGATCAGGGACAAAAGTTACCCCTTAGGACAAAGTTTCACGCAAATCGAAAAGGGGTCGGGGCAACTTTTCCCGATTTCGTGTGAGTTGGTAGAGAATTACCCCTATAAGATTCAAGATTGTGGCATTCAAAATAAATTGTAGTGTGTTTTTTTCTGTTCCAGTTCATAATGAGGATTTGGGTATTGGCCACAAAAGATATTAATTTTTACCTATTACAGTCGACTCTCTGGTTGTCAATATCCAAGGGACCGTCGAGGAAGAGAATCATCAGTTTACAGAACGATGCAAAATGAAGACTCGATTGAAATTTGTTTTTTCTTGCTGACCAGCTATAGGAAAGAATCATGGCAACGTCCAGCAAACAAAAACAAATAAATGTCAAACACCCTTCAAAGCTTCGTTTCTCAAAGAAAAA
>NW_026292953.1:0-25000 GCF_016801865.2 Culex pipiens pallens | reverse complement strand
TGAAATACATAACTTAAACAACATTTCATCAAAAAATATTGAAGCCCGAGAAAAACTGTGACAGCGAAAAGTTTTCGCGTCCGCACACCCCGAATGCTACGATCCAGACGATAACTCATCTTTGAAATCTTTCTAAAATCGATTAATTGAACCATGTCATGTTAAATTTTTAATGCTTTCACTAAAAATATATTTTTTGAAAATGTAGTAAGTTTCAAAGTATAAATATATACTCAAAATTGTTCAAAAAATATCGTATTTTTTCGAAAATACTAAAATTTTCATAATTTGCTATTTGTGTATCTAACGAAGCGAAATTTTGTATGTTTTTAACTTTGATGAAGTATTTTTGTGAAATACTAAAATTTTCACAAAATACCGTATTTTTAGAAAATACTAAAATTTTCAAAATTTGCGTTTTATGCCCATATTGAAAATTAAAAAAAATCATATTATAAAAATTTGAGTATTGTCGAAAAATACGATAATTTGTGGAATTTTTTGTATTTTCCAAAAGAAAAACTCTAATAATGTGAAAAAGCAAACTAAATTTCGCTTCGTTTGTTACCCTTATTGCATGTTTAGAAAATTTTAGTATTTTCGAAAAAATACGGTAATTTGTGAAAATTTTAGTATGCAAAATTTCGCTTCGTTTGATACCTATCATTCCAATCATAAAAATTTGAGTACTTTCAAATAAATACGGTATTTTGTGAAAATTTTAGTATTTTCCAAAAAAACTCTCTTAATGTGGAAAATCAAACCAAATTTCGCTTTGTTTGATAACCATATTCCATAACCATAATTTTTTAATGTTTGAGTATTTTCAATAAATATGGTTGTTTGTGAAAATTTTAGTTTAAAAAAACTCTAATAAAGTGAATACACAATTTCGTTGATACCCATATTGCAAATTATGAAAATTTGAGTACTTTCGAAAAATACGGTATTTTGTGAACGTTTTTGAGTACATATTTCACTTTGAGTAAGTTTTAAAAAATATATTTTTAGTGGAAGCATTGAACATATTATACATGATATGGTTGAATAAATAGATTTTAGAAAGATTTAAAAATGAGTTATCGTCCATTATCGGCGATAAAATTATTGCCGATAGAATTATCGAAATAACGATAACGATATAACTATCGTTATCGTTATCGAGCCTCGATAATTTTATCGTTAACAACCTTGGTGCAAATGTCTGTGCGTGTGTGGAGATGTTGATAAAAAATTTTCACTTCATTTTGGCTGAACGAATTTTGACCGGATGTGGTCCACTCTGCCCAGTTTCAGGTCCTACAGCTCGGAGTTGAAAATTGTAAAGTTTAATTTGGTCGTTTAAAAGTTATCTTTAAAAAAAACCACAAAAAGGGTGGATTCCAACATAACCTCAAATGACCGCCACGCAACAGACGTGTAGAGGGATGCTATCTTCTGAACGGCTGTGTCTGTAATATCTTGATAAAAAGTCTGCAGTTTTTTAAAACTGGAAAATTTCTATTTCAAGCGCAATTAGGGGAAAGTGGGGCAAGTGTAACAAGCTAAGGAAATGCTGTCGGATTAATTAGAATCATCTTATTCCAGGTCTTGACTGAGACTTTGATAGAACAAGTTTTTAAAAAAATCGGTTTTTTAATGTAAAAAAATTATTTAAATTTTTTTGATTCTTCGTACGTTCTACTCAACTAGTGGGGCAAGACGAACAGCCCGTTGGGGCAAGAGGAACAATGCATGAAAAAACATGCTAATTTACTAACAATTGAACTATTATCACTTAGATACATCAGATTAGGATGTATTTGAAACTTTTCTTTCATTTTTAGATTATACAATAATATTTTACTAAAAAATTGACCGTTTTTACGAAAAAAAAAGATATTACTTAGATGATAAATAGTAAATTTTCATGATATTATTGTATCGTGTATGGACATTTTTTTAAACAATTGATTAACAGTTTTTAAGAACTTTTATGTATTTTTTTCACAATAAAATATGTTGCTGCAGCAATTCGTATTTTTTCCATACTAAAAATCCATATGGTACACTTGCCCCACCTAAACAAGATTTTTTAAAAGCTCTCTACAAAAATAACCAAAACATAAATCATACTTTATAATACGTGCAAGTCATTGGTAGGGACACTACTGACCTAGGAAAAATAGCATTTTGATAAAATGAGCCTTAAAACGAATCCTAAGCCTTATTTTGTACTTTCCAAATATTATAAGGAAACAAAGGTTTTGAAAAAATCTTCATTAAATCTTATGCCCCGTGGCGTTTACGTCGTTTTGGCGGTTATGTGGTAGTAGAATCAGCTGATTGCATTGCTAGCAACAATTCCTCATACTGGAAATAATCAAAATTGTAAAAATTACGGCCTTACTAGCGATTGTTCCTCTTACAGTCTTGCCCCATATGGTCGTCTTGCCCCACCTTCCCCTACTGTATAAATGGATGGAAGGCATCAACCACTTTACGGTGGATTAAGCAACGTTTTTTTATAAACAGTCGCAAAATTGGTAATTTATATAATTTTTATAATCATCTTTCTATTACGGACTTCACACTGATAGTTAAAATTACGAGTTCTCAACATATGACGAAAACTTGATTGTCGAACTGAGTTGTGATCTGATATATCTCAATAGCTTTCAACCATTCTTCATCATTGGTTTTACTTTTGCACTTTTCTGTACAATTTTGTCTAGTGCTTCTGCATTCTGTGATCGTTAGTTATCATTTCCGCGAACATATTTTTCCTTCTTCCAACTGGAAAAGTGCCATTTTTTATTAGGTCACGAATCAGTCAGTACAAATATTTTGCATCCAGTAACAATGGTAATTCCCATATTCACATGCAAACTGTCATCGTAACAATTTTCGTTTAGAATGATGTGGCGATTAAATGATTTGAAAAACCTGAATAGAATCTTCTTGCGATTTTTTTTTTAAATTGTGCGGAAGAAATCAATTTAATTAACTCGGAACACCGCCGACAAATTCCTCCTAAGTTTTGAACACATTCTAGCCTTCGGAACCCTCAAGTCCGAGCGAATCTGGGTCTATTTTTTCGGTGAGACGTGGTAGATGGCTCCTCCGCGCTTATTATACTATACCGAGAATGGCGTGATCGGGAACGTCCAAGCGGCGTGCAGTATTAGCGTACCTGAACGTCGTAAGAGATTCTCCAGCAAAACCTTTCACCACTCTTTTTCTCAACGCACTTGCACTGGTTCTCGGAACGGTTTGGATCGCGCACTAGCCTGCGATGAAATGACCGTTACCGGTCTGACGTAACACAGGATATCTGGCAATCTTCATCTCAAGATGTTTCACTTCAACCCGCTTGTTACGACATCTGGTGAAGTAGCCTCTGTTACGAACCGCCGAACTCTTCGCCCGAGATTCCAGAATAATACGACGCAGCTCGAGCGTGATCGACCACACCCATTAGTTAAATTAACTTTTGCATAAAGTTCCAAATTTTTTTTTAAGCTAATCTCTTCTCTTCACTTTTTAATTTTCAGACAACGCGAGCTGCGCCACAAGTACGGCACCCCGGAAAGCGACAAGAGCCGCTCCAAATCTCCGGCCAACAACAGTTCGGACGACGACGCGCCCTCGACCAAGGAAGTGTCCCCACCGCCCAAACCACCACCTCAGGCTCCCTCTTCCTCCTCCTCCTCCTCTTATCAGCACCAACCATCTTCGTCGGCAAGTTACAGCAGCGCGAGTGCCGTCGTGATCGAGCGCAAACCCATGCTGCGCCGCATCGGTGGCCACACCGAGTCGTCCCGATCGCCGAGCCAGGTTCGCGGCGTTCGGCGGCCACACTCGCGCAGTCGGTCCGGTTCGCGGTCGTCGACTACGGTCAGGGCTAGCACCAGAAGCGCTACTGCTGCAGCGTCTTCGTCCAGCAGTCGACGGCCGCCGCCGCAGATATCGTACGATGACAGACCCCGGCGAAGATCGCCACTGCCGTCGTCGCAGGCCTCCTCCAGGCAACGTTACCGATCTCGGTCGCGATCACGCGAGCGAGACCGGGGCGGGCGTCACGGCGGTGGTGGAGGTCGTTCGACGCGGGATTATGACCGGGGCGGGGACAGTGGCCGTGGGGGATATTATCGGCGTAGGTCGCGATCGAGGACGCGCCGATCCCGGTCCAAGTCACGAAGCAAAACCAGTACCGGTAGTTCCAATCGCAGGGACCGATCGCCTAAAGTAGTGAAAAAACTCGTTGACTATTGATACTGATATCGTGTGCACGCGTTACATTTTAACCTTTTACCTTTCTTTTGCCATATTGTTTGGATCGTGGGTGAATGACGGTGTGGTGAGCATCTTGTTAATCTTTACTATAAACCTTGAGTCGACATAATCAATTGTGGATTACCTCCAGTGTACACGTCACGCATAATAAGCAGTAAAATTTTGAGTTACTTTTCAGGAAACAAAAAGTCTTCTCCGTGAAATTAATTGATCCGAACTCGTCCCCACCTCCAGAACGTAACAAAAAAGCAAACTCAATCTAGATTTATAAGGTGTTGATGATCGCTTCTGCGTTGTAAGCTTAGAACAAAGGTCAGCGTCATCTTCTTCTTCGGTCATAATTTAGCCATTATAATTGTCCGGTGGCGTGCCCCCTTGGTTCACCAGCAGATGAGCTTAATATGCATGACGACGGGGAAGACAAAGCTTTTCTTGGGTCACGGTCCGCTGAATGGGGATGAAGCTAACTGATTCCGGAGCAAATTGCGATAGGTGTTAAAAAACATATATAAAACTTAGAATTTTAAAAATATATATTTAGAATAGAAGTTTTGCAGCAAAGTTAAACGACACATGTTTACCCATTAACAAGCAGCTTAAACCTATGATTTCTTGAAAAAATGTGTTTTTACCTTTAAAATCAAAATTTTTATAAAACATATGTCAAATACGGATAAGAAAAAGTATTATCAACAATTTGGTGTCAAATCATCCACTTAAACGACCCCCAGGTCTTTTGTGGTCTCTATTGCAAGTTTCTGCTCGAACATAGGAGTCCAAAGGCTTGAATGGGGAGAGCACCCAAATCTCAACCGCCGCAAGCGATGCCACCGGAGCAGGCTTGGTTTGTTGAGTTGTTTGTCTTGATAGCAGGGAGACGACTCCCATATTTGGAATGACTTAACGGCCTAACAACAACCGAGGCCGGGACTGACGTTTTACTTCCCCATCCGATGGAAGGTTGGAGCAGATGGCGATCGTACCCATGATCATCCGCTTACAAAGCGGACAGCGTAACCATTCGGCCAAGCCTGCGAATTTAGTATGGAACTTCTAAAAATTTTCTATGGGAAATTTTCACTTCTTACCTATTCTTTGAGAAAGTTTCCCAAAACCCTATCGATTTTTCCTATTCTTTAGTTTCTTATATGTTTTGATCCGGGGAACAACTTTGCAGAACTTCGCAAAACGCTAGGAATTGATCCCGAAAAAATACAGTATATTTTTTGGAGTTTGGAAAAAACTATAACGAGCTCTAAAAAATTACCTGTATCTTTCCGGGATTAATTCTTAGCGCTTTGCGATGTTCTACAAAGTTGTTCCCTGGATCAACCCCTATAAGAAATCTCTTATTTGAGAAAATTTCATCATTTCATTTAATTTTTCCTCACTGAGGTAAGGCTATATGCCAGCACTAAAAAAGAACTTTTCATGTAAGGCTCGTAGAACCACCTTCACGTATACCTATTGACTCAGAATCGAAAACTGAACAATAATGTCTGAAAATCTCGCTCCACAAGCTGAATATTGTTCCTTGGACTATTTTAGGACTCTGGGCCTAATATGAGCAAAATCGGCCAACATTTACCTATTGATACTCGAAGGTGAAGTTTGTATGGGGAAAATCGAAAAAATGTATGGAAAACCCAATTTTCTTACGGTTCCCAAAAGTGAGATTCTCATTGAAAATTTAATACTCTACAATTTTGTAAAGCTTTATCCTGAAAAGTTATTAGCGATTTAAAAAAGAGATTTTTGTATGAAAAACATTTTTTCACCAACTTTAGGCTCGGGTATCAATGGGTTAATCTCAACCAATTAGGTGGATTCAGTTATTTTTTTTTTTAAATCGTTGATAACTTGTTCTTACACTGCAAAATGAAGATAAATAACGTCATTTTCGGTGGAATCTCTCTCGGCCCGATATTTTGCGCGTCTCTTGGGTGTTGCCAATGCGCGACGAATGGTGTGAATTTGCTTTTATAATTACTGAGTTCAACTTTTAAAAGCCAATTCTATTCAAATCACTTCTTAGGCGTGTTGAAGATCAAATTAAGCTTTTTTTTGAACCTATGATAGGAATTAATCAAAGCTAATTCAATACTGCTAATGATAATTGCTGAGCTTATTTTGTTTTTGATTATGCTGTACAATTTCTTGTTGAAGCATAGTTTTGTTTTGAAAACATCTCACCAAGTGTGGTCAAATGTGAGTCAAGCTTGGACAAATCTTGGGAAAAATGTAAATTTATCCTCGGCGAAGACCGTGATGACGCACTACCATCCACCTGTTGAAGACAATGCGAATTAATTGGTCCCACCCCCTACAACTAAGTTGGCTCGAAATGTTTTGAATAACGCGCCCCCGTCAAGTTTAACTTCGGTCAAGGTCAGCGCAAGATCGTAAATTTTTCCCGTAAAAGGTCAGACATGAAAGAAAGAAGAAATCGTCGAGGAAAATTGGTGGATTTCGGTGACGAACAATTGTGAATTGTTTGACGATTTTAACGAAGATCACATTAGGTGAAATTGGTGACACCCTTAAATGATGCGCGCTCTACCTCTTGACCTATTCTCCGATTATGGTCATGATTAATTACATTCTTGGGGGGTTAAAACCAACTGAATATAATGGGCGGAAGGAACAATTTCGGGTGGCTAGGTTTCATTTGCACGAAGAAGAAATGTCGATTTGAATTTTATGAGTTCAGGGGTAATTTGTCTTTGTGACCTTCGGTGTCATTTCGGGCAAGATGGGCTTGGTGAGATATAAGTCGGCATTAATTAACAAGTAATTTGTAGAAATGATATTTTTTTTACATAAATATTTTTTAAAGAGTTCCAAATCTGCTTGTAATAACTGATTTTATTTTATTTTGAAAGGTTTACGCGACTACACGGAAACTAAAATCATGATTGATTATATAAGCCAACTGCACATAACTGTATCTCAAATAAGCTTATTAAAACTTATGAGTTGTCATATTGAACCTCATGTACTCCACATATAAATTTGAGTAACAATCTTCATAGATTTTATATGCGTATCGCACATAACCGAGTTTGCTTCCTTCCTAACAAAAAATATTGTTTACGCAAATACACTTTGTGAGCATTGCATATAAGTTGTATGTGCGCGATACTATAGATTTTTGCAGTATGCTTTTATACATAAAACTTATGTGCAATGCTCACAACATTTATGTATGCGTCTCGGTATGCGTGCATAAAACATTTTTCTCTGAACAAGATGGCGAAAATTGGGAAAAAAATGTTTTGTCACATTTTCTTATTCGCAGTTGCTCTAGTCCGGTTCCTTCAACCGGATCTCCCGCAAAAGTGTAAAAAGTTCGGTAAAAAGTGGTTCTCGCTGGCGGACACTGGCGCCGTCGGAAAGGCGACTTCCGTGACAGGTTTGTGACAAATATTTTCTTGATATCGATTTTACAAAACAGTTATTTTTCAGGCAAACCCAGCACAAGTTTTCCTGATCAAAGCTTGCGGTGCTGAGGCCGATTCCTTACGAGGGTCTGATTTGTCAGGTTCTGAAGATGAACCCCGTTGGCGTGATCGGGTATAGCAACAAGAAGGTAAATAAAGCTTGAATTTAGTTGATTTTCTATGTTTTAAATGCCCTTTTTTCATTTTAGGCCGACGATCTACATGCCAGTGCCGAATTGAAAGGCCACCACAAGGTTAAAACCCGACTGGTCCACGAGAAGACGAAGTAACGCCACCGAACACGAGCGCAACGGCCATGCTGGCCCAGGAAAGTTCGGGCGCTTCTTTGGCAGCACGTTGGACACGACCCGTTGCCGGCGGAGCAAGTGATGGAGGAAGTGGTCGAACAGATACGGGTCGTCGGGAGCCACATGGAACCGTTTCTGCAGCAGTACTACGAAATACTGCAAACGTACGAGGAAATGGACGCCGCTACGCGGGAGGAGACCACCTGTGCTGCCGGCCGACCCGATATCGAGCTGATCCTGGACAAGGTGGCCAACCGAACAAAAGAAAACGGCACCGGCAAAAGAAAATTAATCTTTAAGCTGCTCGACGTGATTTCTTGTGGTACAAAACGTAATTGCTTGAAAAAAGTATTTGAATAAAAATTTCAACAATACATTTTTAGAATTTTTTAATATTAGAAGAAAGTTTAAGCAGCAATGCAACATAAGGAATATTAAATGAAAACAAAACACACCACTCTTGATAATCAAAAGAAAATTACATTGAAAATTAAGAATTCTGCACGTACAACCTATATGTGGGTGCATATCGTAAAATGTTTCATTCTGTGAGCATTGCATATACTTTTCATGTGTCGTGAATATTCATGCTATATGCGTTAGCATATTTCGAACTTGTATTCATGTATATGCAGAGCTCATACAGTTTATGAGTAGCGCATATACCGGTTAAATGCAGAAGCATTTTGCAAAAATCTATATGTGAAACTTATAGCAGCAATCATGATATTTATTTCAGTGTAAGCAACATTGCACCAAGTCATCACATTATGTAACGCATGCAAAAGATCCAGATATTCACTACGCGATAGCTCATCATCGCACCGTCGAACTTTTCCAGAAATCATCCCTTTAACTCCAACAGAAAGCAAGCTTTCGCTCGAATCACGTTTAACATTTCAAATATTCATCATGAACACAGCTGAAAAATTGTAAATGAATTTGAGTCCCTAATTTTTTTTGCAAAGCATGACAAATTTGAAAAACGTTAATTTTTTTGTACTGTGCCGCCCTCTCTTTCATGGAACATCTTTTGGCTCATCTTGAAGCCGGCGCGGATGACAAATTCGGGCTGACATCCCAGCATCTGGTTTGTTCGGGAGTAACCCTAGTTCACACAGATCATTCTTTACGTGTCACTAAAACAAGTTAGACTAACGAGGGAGAGAGACGTTTACGCCATCCACGCCGCTTGAGACAATACAGGCGCGCGATATTGGAGTGACTTCGATGATCGACGATCGCAAGCGACGAACCCGATCGTGGATGATCCAGCAGATTTGGGCTCTTAAGATTGACGTTGGGGCGGGTAGGTACTTGGAAAAACCTGCACAAAAACAGTATAAACAAGATGAAGCCATTGAAGGCGCGTGAGAGCTTTGTGACAAATTGGCCCCTTGTCAGGCGGGGTATGTCACCGAAAATATCAAATAAGCACGATGAGATATATTTCATATCCAGGTGTGAGCATTTGGGGCTTGAAGAATCTCCCACGACTCCCACGGTTCTTGCGAGAAGTTTTTACCTCCTTCATTGCGACAATTGACTCATTATGCAGAAACGGTACAGTACGATGATTTGGATGGTAATCTTTTTTTACGAGGATCGGTTGCAAGACGGCATTTCAAAATTGTCAACGCAAGGGAACATGGAAATATTTGATTTCTTGGGTTTTTCGACTTGTGTGGGAAAAGCATATAAAAATGAGCTATTGGGCTAAAGTGATGTGATGCTTAAGTTGAATATCTCAAAATAATGTTAAGTTGTAATATTTTTTTTCAAGAATTGTTTCGTCTTCAAGGAAGTTGTTAGGCAAGCAGCTTTAATCAGTTTTTTTAACATGGCAATTCAGGGTTATGTTTTAGGGAAAAGTTTTATTCGAGGCACTTTTAGAGCTCTAAAAACGAACCTTTTTTTTACATTTCAACGGACTAAAGGGTCAAAAGTTACAGCCATTTTAATGAAAAAAGATGCAAATTTAAAACTTAAATATCTCGAAAAGGCGCAAGCCAAATTTTAAGCGTCAGGTTGCATTTGAAAGAGGAGGTCCAGTACTACTAAAAAAATGTTAGAGGTGTTTTTCTTTAAACTCGAGATATCTTTATTTGAAAAAATCTAATTTTCAAGGGAACACCATATGGAACCACCCTAGCGAAATTCCAAAACTGTCCAAATATATGTTTTTCGATGTAATTTTGCCCGCTGAATCTAAAACTGCCCTCAGAATTGAGCCAAATCATCAACAAATCGATTTTTGGTCATATTTTGGGTTTCCATGTAAAAGTATATTTTTTTTAGAGCTCTAGAAGTGCCTCGAATATTACTTTTCGCTAAAACTTAACCCTGAATTGCCCCGTTAAAAAACTGCTTTTCGAAAGTTCGCTCAGATGCTTTCTATAAATTTGGTCGTAGAAGGCGTAGATAACGAGATAAAATTTTGGTGTTTTCCACAAAGTTGCTTGAATTGGCAAGCCTAACAACTTTCTAGAAGACGACAAAAATCTGAAAAATATTCCTGAAAAGTTTGATTTTTAAAATCACCCTAATCGAGAACCACTCTAATGTTCAACCAAACCAAAAGTTGCCCTTTCCATGCAACAACTCTTCTCAAGACACCAAAGCTCCAAAACTTCAAAATTTTTCGGAAAATTCATTTCCCACTTAATTTTGCGATCTGGCCCACTGTGCACTGGAGCAGTGATCCTCTGTCAAATTAATGTCGCAGATCATTTAAACTTAACATAAAAATGAGCAGGAAAAACACAAAACCAAGTTTTTCATAGAAAAAAAAGTTGCTAAAAATGACCTCCTGAACACAGGAAAATAAAAAAAACGGAAAATAGGGCATTTGAGGGTTAAATACTACGCAACTTAAATTTACATTCTTAATAATACTCAAATTAAATACGTTTAATACTCCCTTGATCCTTGAGCCAATCAAGCAAACTACGCAAATCCTGCGGCATTTTCTGCTCGCCGTGTATTCGCAGGACTACACCCCAAAACGATCCGAGATAGCCCGAAAACAGCCCAATCTCCGCTGATGAAGTTAATTAATCGATCGGAGCTACGCGTGGTACTCGCTAATCGCCGCTAGCAATTTCGTCTGGTTGGTTCTATACGGTTCCAGCGATTGTTGAAATTTTTTTTCGATTTTTATTATTTCACATGAAATTTGATGAAATTTCTTGAACGCACAAACTAGCTGTAATTTTTTTCAAATAAATTTTGATTTATTGATTAAAGCAAGATGAAACTGCATGATCGAAATGAAAAAAAAACGCGTTTTAACACCGTTCATCAGCCGCCTCAAAGATGATAAACCTAATCAAGCCGCCACCAACGACAATGAAGCCGCGTTGATGATCACCACAACAATTTGGTGCCTGCGCGCGACCTTGGGGGCCGCGTGATGACCCATCCTCTTTGCGGGGCCACGCAAATTGACCAACCTCCCCCCGCTCCAAGCCGCATCACGAAAGCTTATCGATTTTGGTCAATCTTCCTCTGTGAGGTCTCTCGAGCCGCCTATAGCCAATAAATCAAAGAGTCTGGGATGACTTCAGCCGGGTTGCGAAAGCTTACACACGCGTACTTAAGATTTAAGCATTTCTTCAATTTTCCAGCGCTCATCCCGCGTAGGTCATTCGTCGTCGCGTTTAGTCCGTGAGCAACATAAATGCCAGCACCAATGGCAGAATGTCAACAAGCTTGACCACACGACGACGACGGCTCGTGCCTGCTGGAATGGATTCATGCGTTTGTTGGACCACCCGACGAGACAAGCTTCCTACAAATGCCATCAATTAATTTATCATTAGAAGAAACATGACGAATCTAGCGACTACCTACTACTGGCGATTCAACGAGCCTAAGCCTCTCTCTCTCCAGATCATCAGTAGAAGTTTTAACTAGGTCTAGCGGGCCTCTTGCATAACCCCGTGCTGAAACGTGGAGCGAAACCATCCCAATCCGTTAAAGAAGTTTAGAGCCACCCCCGGAAAGTGGGTCAAATGTCCAAACCAACTCTTCGTTTTTGACATTTCATATCTGCATGCATGAGTATATTCGGGGTAATGAACCACCCAACCAACAAGACCCCAAGAAATGGTTTTTGAAGCGGGCCTTTGTGGCCGGTGGTTGACCATAAATTTGTGCATCATATGTCACACGTGCTTCGTCACACGCCCTTTTTGTTGAGGTCGCCACCAACTAGCGCGTCGTAGACATCGCTACTAAGCATCTTTGAAGTCGAGTTTAGCGCGCGAAGATTGATTTATTGTTTGGGCTCGCAGATCGCGGGCTTACGATTAGTAGTGGTCGCGTGTTTTTTTGTTTTTTTCTTGCAGAGATCCGTGAAGGATGCTTGAGCTGGCAGGATTAGTAATTGGCTGGGGAATGAGGGCAGTTTCCGGTGCTGCTGTGCGTTATGAGCAAACTGTTTGGTTTGGATTATTCATCATGGTGTTGGACGTATCTTGATTTTCCTTGAAACACTATATTCGGAAGGATTTAGATAAATTTGGTAATTTTATTATTTTTTTTATTTAAAGGTGTCTTTTTTATCGAACGTATTTAAATGCAAAAATGTATTTTTTTTAAATAAGCAAATATTGCATAAGCACAACCAAGATAAAGAGCACCCATGCTGGCCTTGGCTGACCATTACAGTGCCCAGAAAAAATGACCCCCTGCTCCACAAGCGGAAATCGGTTTTTTGGGTTATTTTAAGCATTTGTGCAAATTTCGAGCGAAATTTGTTGAGATTAACCCATTGATACCAGAGCCTGATTCAGAAGTTGGTGAAAAAAATGTTTTTAATATAAAAAAGAACTTTTTAAAATCAATAATGACTTTTCAGGATCGAGATTTATAGCTTTGGTATGTTCTACAAAGTTGTAGAGCATTAAATTTCCAATGTGAATCGCACTTTTGGGAATATTTGGATGGAAGTAGCGCACTGTGCAGACCAAACCGTAAGAATATTGGGTTTTCCATACATTTTTTTCGATTTTTCACATACAAGCTTCATGCCCGAGTATCTGGTTAAATGTTGACCGATTTTGCTCATATTTAGCCTAGAGTCCTAAAATAGCTCAAGAAATAATATTCAGCTTGTGGAGCGAGGGTTTGAGAGCAATTCTCTGAGATTTCGGTCATTCGATTTTTTTTGTATTTTTTAATCCGGCTGAAACTTTTTTGGTGCCTTTGGTATGCCCAAAGAAGCCATTTTGCATCATTAGTTTGTCCATATAATTTTCCATACAAATTTGGCAGCTGTCCATACAAAAATGATATGTGAAAATTCAAAAATCTGTATCTTTTGAAGGAATTTTTTGATCGATTTGGTGTCTTCGGCAAAGTTGTAGGTATGGATATGGACTACACTGAAAAAAAATGACACACGGTAAAAAAAAATTTGGTGATTTTTAATTTAACTTTTTGTCACTAAAACTTGATTTGCAAAAAAACACTATTTTTATTTTTTTTTTATTTTTTGATATGTTTTAGAGGACATAAAATGCCAACTTTTCAGAAATTTCCAGAATGGGCAAAAAATCTTTGACCGAGTTATGAATTTTTTAATCAATACAGATTTTTTCAAAAAATCGAAATATTGGCCACAAAAATTTTTCAACTTCATTTTTCGATGTTAAATCGAATTTGCAATCAAAAAGTACTTTAGTGAATTTTTGATAAACTGCACCGTTTTCAAGTTATAACCATTTTTAGGTAACTTTTTTGAAAATAGTCGCAGTTTTTCATTTTTTAAAATTAGTGCCCATGTTTGCCCACCTTTGAAAAAAATATTTTTGAAAAGCTGAGAAAATTCTCTATATTTTGCTTTTTTGAACTTTGTTGATACGACCCATAGTTGCTGAGATATTGCCATGCAAACGTTAAAAAACAGGAAAATTCATGTTTTCTAAGTCTCACCCAAACAACCCACCATTTTCTAATGTCGATATCTCAGCAACTATAAATCCGATTTACAACGTTAAAACATGAAACATTTGTGAAATTTTCCGATCTTTCCGAAAAAAATATTTTCAAAAATTTTAAATCAAGACTAACATTTTAAATGGGCGTAATATTGAATGTTTGGCCCGTTTGAAATGTTAGTCCTGATTTAAAAATTTTGAAAATATTTTTTTCGGAAAGATCGAAAAATTTCACAAATGTTTCATGTTTTAACGTTGTAAATCGGATTTATAGTTGCTGAGATATCGACATTAGAAAATGGTGGGTTGTTTGGGTGAGACTTAGAAAACATGAATTTTCCTGTTTTTTAACGTTTGCATGGCAATATCTCAGCAACTATGGGTCGTATCAACAAAGTTCAAAAAAGCAAAATATAGAGAATTTTCTCAGCTTTTCAAAAATATTTTTTTCAAAGGTGGGCAAACATGGGCATTAATTTTAAAAAATGAAAAACTGCGACTATTTTCAAAAAAGTTACCTAAAAATGGTTATAACTTGAAAACGGTGCAGTTTATCAAAAATTCATTAGAGTACTTTTTGGTTGCAAATTCAATTTTACATCAAAAAATGAAGTTGAAAAATTTCGGCGACCAATATTTCGATTTTTTGAAAAAATCTGTATTGATTCAAAAAATCATAACTCGGTCAAAGATTTTTTGCCCATTCTGGAAATTTCTGAAAAGTTGGCATTTTATGTCCTCTAAAACATATAAAAAAATAAAAAAAAATAAAAATAGTGTTTTTTTGCAAATCAAGTTTTAGTGATAAAAAGTTAAATAAAAAAATCACCAATGTTTTTTCACCGTGTATTATTTTTTTCCAGTGTAGTCCGTATCCATACCTACAACTTTGCCGAAGACACCAAATCGATCAAAAAATTCCTTCAAAAGATACAGATTTTTGAATTTTCACATATCATTTTTGTATGGACAGCTGCCAAATTTGTATGGAAAATTATATGGACAAACTAATGATGCAAAATGGCTTCTTTGGGCATACCGAAGGCACCAAAAAAGTTTCAGCCGGATTAAAAAATACAAAAAATAAAATTAAAGAAAAAAGACCGATTCCGTAGAGAACTGCTCTGAGTAAAATATTCTGACCATTTGACATGTGGGTTATTCTCCGCCAACTCACACGAAATCGGAAAAAAGGTTTCCTCGACCCTCTTCAATATCGATATTTGGTTCCTGATCACGAATCCGATATCCATTTTTCGATATTTCGTGACGAAGGGGGGGGGGGGGGAGGGGAGAGGGGTGGTCTATTCATAGAACTTTTATAAATCATTAAAATAAACGATAAGATTCGCTTGTAAACCATTGCCATGGCGGTATCTGTGTCAAGATTTCTACTCGAATTTAAATATACGATTTTGGAGAAAATAGCTTTAAATTTAACGAAATTGCATTTATTTCTGCTTAAATCAAACAAATGCTGATATTTCATTTCTGTTTTAAGATTCTGATTTAAACGATTTAATTTATTAAAGCCAAAGTTAAATCAGGCAAGAGGATTATCATTTTCTAAAATTTCATGGGTTTTTAAATAGATTTTTCCAAGTTGAGCATTTTGAAATGCTCAAATTTGTAGTCGGGTAACACTTTAGAATATCTTCTTTACTTTTGAAGTAATTACAAAGAAAACTAGGTAACTGAAAATAAGGGTTTGAAAACTTGTAAGTGGTGTTCAGATATTGCCATAAATGCTATTAAAAGTATTTCTATGAATATTAACGGTGCACATCAACCAGAGCTCTTGCACCTAGATTTTTGTTACAGATATTTTAGTATTTTTGAAATTACGGGAACTATCGATATAATTTTTTATTCATCCCCTAAAGTACTCTCCACTAAGCGATTTGCAACAAAATTTGCCTATTTTTACCATCAGATTGTTGCAGGATTGGGTCCGTAAGTTTGTCAATTTTGGAATAAGAAGACAACAACTTCCTTGGTTGCTGTGCACCCTTAATGAGAAAGTTGCAATACCCAAGTAAAGAACCCCCTCGAAAAATGTCTATTCAGTCTAACATGCTTTTTAACTCAGGATACGCAGGAAAGTAAACCCGGGGGACAAATTTGACAAGTTCATAAACAATGAAATATTTGAAATTACATTTCAACACTGAAAAAGTAATTTGATACAAAAATTTGTTGGGGATCCTATGAATTATATTCAGAAACTTAAAAAAAAAACTCAGGTTAAATAAAAATTCCATCTTGGAACGGTTCTTTCAAAAGACTAGAGTTTCAACAAGAACCGCGGCTCTATTTTGTGAGCCGTGGTTCCTTCGCTCTTTTTAGTGAACCGGCTCTTTGAGCAGTTCGCTCTTTGCTTGCCCATCTATATCACCGAGAATTGCACTATTGCATCAAATTCAAAAAGTAGTAATAATGTGAAATCAACGCCATTAGGCTCCCGATTAGAGGCCCGCTCAGATGCAACTTTTTATCTATTTAGGCAAAACGCCTCTTTTTCACACCTCGACTCCAGTAGCGCATTAAACTCCGAACCCCAAAGGCCATTCATTCCGTTGGTGGGTTCGTCGTCTGTAAAAGTGACGCAAAAGCCCATTTACCTCGCGCAGGCTGGTCCGCCGTATAAAAGCCAAAAAAGAAATTTATAGACGCGCACCCATCACGCACTTATCTGTCAGTTGGGCTTAGCCACCAAGTCTAGCCGCGGCGTGGTCCCTCTCTAGATGATGTCCACCAGGTGAAGGTCATTGTCAAAGCGCGGCTTCTTGCGTGTAGCAAAACGGTAAAGGTTCACCTGTAATCGTCCCCCCAAAACTGGAAGGTAAAGCTGTAAAGCACGTTGCACTTTGAAGATATGTTGAACAGTTTTACGAGCTTGATGATTGTTCCTGATTGTGCGAGTCACTTTAGGGCTGTCGAAAGAAGGCAGAACGCCCTCTCGAGACCCGCGCAGATTGCGCTTCAAACTGAATCAAGGATCAGTTTCAATTGCGTGATGATGAGCTACCCGTGTTTGCGATCTCGAAGCAAATCGTTCTGCATAGACGAAATGCCAAATTTAAAGGTCGTAATAAAAGTCTGGTTCGGCTCGTTTGGGTGCAAATCTCAGCGCTGATTTATCTACGCACTGTGTGAGTGTCTCATTTGTCTCCATACCAACTCCACGGGTAGCGAAATCACTGCATTCCTTGCGTTCAGCAGAACTGGTAGCAAGGTCCCTTGACCTCCGTCAATTAGATTAATTTACAGATTGTTAAATGTTTATTTAGCTTCCAGGAGAAAGGAGAATCTCTGCGGGGTTCGTCGTCTGAGGGGGCTTCCAAAGCTATGAATCACTCGACGTGATTCAGCATGGCACCTCGAACTAGACTGGTGGACGTGCTCACATGAGATCTACGCAAGATCTGCAAGACGATATTTTCTATTTCTAGGGTCGCTATTGCGAGATAGCACCAATTACCGGATGGGTTGTTTCCAGGCCCGTAGCCAGGGGGGGGGCTACCGGGCTGCAGCCCCCCCCGAAATTTTCCCATATATTTTTTTATTATGTACTATCGAAAAAAAATAATCTAAAATCGATGATTGTGTGTTCTCTTTCATTCTCCCAGATATAGATTTTTAGATAGAGAATCTAGAATACATTGATCAAACTATGTAATTTTTGCGTCCACTGCCGGGCAAAAACTTTGTGGAATATAGATCCAATATTTAACAATTGAGCTGCATATTTGAACATCGTTTTACTTTGGTGCAAAATCTATCCTGCACTGAGACGCTGGGCTATCTTTCAAAGAAGAAAGAAGAACAAGTGTCTAAAAGAGCGCCTAGGTCAAATAATGTTCAGCCCAGCCTCGATTTCCCGCAGAACTTGCAATAATTTGACTTCGAAAAATCGAATCACGAAAAAAATCCCTGGGCTTTGTCATAATGAGTGTCATAGGTTTGATGCTTGTTTGGCAAAGAGTATGATTTGATTCGATGTGGAATTAAAATCGAAGTGTTCAGTATATTGCTGAAGCTTCCATTTTTACACATGGACACCACTTCATGCTGCGAGAACCCACTTTGGCGCAGTCTCAGGGCTTAATCGATGGCCGGTAAGCTGTCATCGAGACAAGGAGGTTCTCCGATAGTGGAAATATCACATTTGTGCAATGAACCGCTATGTGATTTTTCCCTATCTTAATGTGGGTGTCAGGTTAGGATGCGGGTTTTTAAAAATTTAGTTTTTGTAGAATTTAGGATTTAACTATAAATATCAACTTTTAATATTTTAGTTTTTTAGGGACAAAATTAGTAACAGTGAATTTAGTAATTCTATCAGAATCAGTGATTTTCATTCAAGTAGCATAAAAACCATTCTGATTTGTCAAAATTTCCATAGAGTCTCGATCAATCAATAGTGAAATGGTATCGGACTAAGTTCGTTGATCTGTTGAACTAACGGTTGTCGGATTATGATCGTATCGACTAGAGGGTGACGATTCTCGAGATTATCAATTTCCCGGGAATCGAGAGTTGTATTTTGCTATTTCCCGGGAATTCCCGGGACCCGGGAGTTTTTTTTTAAACTATGCAATAGTGCCAATAATTTAACAGAAATGTAATAAATTTGTTACTTTTCAACCAATTCAGTTACAATTGATTAAAACTTATTCAATGAAACGCTAATTTAGATAGCCTCGTTTTATAGTTCACAGAATGACCCAATCTCACCCCCAGACCAAATGTCACCCCTGATGACGGTATTTTTTCTGAATTCTGAAGCTTTTTGCATAAACTTGCTATTAGATTTTTAAAAAATTTATTTAGCTAATATGTAATTTCCCAGCATCTTTATTTTTGCAATATGATAAATAACGACTCAAAACAACAATTTAAAATTGTTTTTCTTTCTTTGGTCAACTGTAAATATTAATTTAAGAAATATTTACCTGGAAAATATTAGATGAAGAAATATTAACAGTTATCCGGAAAATCAGAATTTTAACAATTGGCGGACCTATACTTTACAAAGAGTTGCAAAGTTTTTCCAAAATGTTATTTAATATTGAGGTTGATGCAAAACCCAAAACTACTTTGTGACATCAAAAAGGAAATTACCTTGATACAGCGAAATTAACATACTTAGAATTAAAAAAAAACTAAATTATAAGGTTTGCTAAGCTCGAGAGATGATATGGAAATTGAACTTATCTTGAAAAGGCTTTTCCCTCTTAGAAATAATAAATAGAAATAATGTTTAAAAAAAAACTCGAGTTTTTCATTTCTGGGGTGTACCTGCTAAATAAGCATTAAAGTAACTTTTGATTACACTCAATTATAGTAATTGGAAGTTTTGACGATTTAAAATTTACACTTTCTGGATAAGAAGATTATAGAAGCATTGGTTTATTCGAACTTGAATATCGATGATTGAACACTCAATGTTCTGAACAATTTCGATTTTTTCAAATGTTTTTCTGATTAGTTTATATAATTTGGCTTTCATATTTATATCAATAAAATTTCCCGGGAGTCTCGACCAAATTTCCCGGGAACCGAGAGGTCCAAAAATGATCGATTTCCCGGGAATTTTTTCCCGGGAATTCCCGCTCGTCACCCTCTAGTATCGACCATTGTTGCGAATCGAGGATCTACTGGAATTCTGACGATCAAATGGTCGTCTCTATTTCAATTCAAGACTTGTAAAATATGAACTGTTATTCATTTTTTTTTGTTTTTTTTAAAGAAGCCAAACAGGTTTTACAAGAAACGTTTTTTTTGGCTATTAATTAAAATGTCGGGGATTTGAGATAAGAGTAGCTTTCGGAAAGCTTGCTTTAAATCTTGTATTCAATTCAAGTTTGGTAGTTATCCGCAAATGAAAATTTGGACTTATATGAATAATTGAATAAGTTGGACTTATGAATAACACACAACTGTGCCTTTATTCTAGAGTCAGATCCATACAGCGTCAGTGTTTATTTGGTCGAAGTGTACTAATTCATTGGCAGATCTGATTCTAGCTGTAATGTACGACAAGACTACTGACGGACGTGACAGGACGAGGGCCCAGTTTAGAGGTTTCGACATCAACGATGTGCGGCTGGATCACCCTCCCAAAAAAAAAAAAAAAAAAAAAAAAAAAAAAAAAAAAAAAAAAAAAAAAAAAAAAAATCGAATCACGAAAAAAAATGTGTGTTATTTTTGATTTTTGAGCTTAAGTACGGCACTTTTCTAAAGTGATTTTGAGAAAGCGGTCATAATGGCGGTGATTGAATTTGACTGAAATGAGGTGGCAGAAGCCGAATTTGATTTTAACATCAAGTTAATAAAAATACCATTTTTATTTTTCATGATTCGATTACTTCTTTTGGGAACCTTCAGTATATTTCCAAAAGGTTTGTTTGCAACATTTTTCAAAATATACCTTATTTTTCACAAATATTCGGATTTTGTATTGGAAATCTTGAGCATTTGATATGAAGAACATTTTATTAAATTTAGACTATAATCAGAAATACCGTCCCAATTTTCATGTTTAAAGTTTTTTTTTAATTTTTGGTGAGTTTTATATCTGAGGCCTTCGAGTGAAATGCTTGAGAGATGTCTGTGTATTTTTTAATGTTTACCTTCTTGTGAAAGAGTATTTCTGAAACCAAAAAGAGTTCTTTTGGTCACATTTTTTAGTTTCCACCGTGGTCACTCTCCAATTTTTTTTCAAAATTTCTAAAATACTTCTACTAAGTGAAGCCTTCACAGAAAGAAATCCTGTTATTCTAAATTGCCGATTTTGCCAACATTGATTTTTTTCAAAATCTACAACATTTTTTTTCGATTTCGCTGTAAATTTTTTCAATACTGACAAGATTGTTTTTCAAAATCGAAAAAAATGTTTACGATTTTGGAAACATTTCAATGTTGACAAATTCAACAACTTAGAGTTCCGGATTAGCTTGCAGGATTTCTGTCCGTGTTAATAACAACGAAATGCGTATCAGCTTGAGGGAAAAATTTTAAATGATTAAAATATTCAAAATGGAAAAAATCATTGAATTAAAACTAAAAATTCCCAAAATATTGTTTCTATTATTCTGAATATTTTTTTTAATTATTGAATTTATTATGGAGTTTATATTTGGAAAGTTTTTTAAGTGATTTTTTGAATTTTCTCATTATTTAATTTCTGATTAATATTTTATTTTTATACTTTTCTGTTTTCAAACTTTAGACTTTCTGAATTTTTTAATTTCCAGCATCTTAAGATTTATAATTTCATAGTTTTAATTTTTAATAATAAAAAATTCTAAATATATTTTTTTAATTTCATATTTCTGTCCCTCCTGCAACTTGTCCGAAAAATCGAAGGACAAATAAAACATTTGTTTCAAATAACTTCACACCATTATGTAGCAAACAAATTGAAGTGCATTTTCTTGCGTCAAAAATACGACATGTTTTGCCTCGCTGAAAATATTTTATTTTTTCTAAAATTTCGATGCACAGTACAGAAAAAAAGTTTTCGTCACTAGCCGGATATTTTGAAAACTTTGGATGCAAAACAACTGGTACAAAATGCATTTTAAAACACATTTAAAAAAATAAAACCATATTTTATAATTTATTTTTTTAATATATTTTTTATTTGCTTTTGCCCCGCCCCCTCGACATTGGCCAGAATTGAGAGATATAAATTTAATCAAAAATATTCGCAGCGGCCTAATTTTAAATTTGAAAATTTCACAATTTAAATAATTTTAGATTTCATTTTATTTATTTCAAAGTGTTTTTACTTTGTATTTTGGAATATTTGAATTTAAAAATTCTTAGATTACAGAATTTTGAAATCTCTAAATCCGCTACAATTTTAAATTTTCTATTTTTTTTAAATTTTGCGTTTTTTTTCATTTTAAATGGACTGTATTTTTATTATTTTATTCTACAATTTATAAATTGGTGAGTTTTTTCCCGAAAATTAAATGATTATTTTAATGGCTTTCCCTAATTTTTTACTTCACTCTCAGTAAAAAACAAATTCTATCCTTTAAATGTTCGACTCTCCGTTTTTAGGAAATTATGTATTTTTAATATTTTTTTAACATATACAACATTTTTCAAACGTTTCTAATTTTTAGTCGCATTCAAATCTACAAACTCAAGTTATTTGATTTTTTTCATCAAAAAATATTGCACACAATTAGCGCGCGAAGAATCGTCAAACGCCACTTTTTGATTATGTTCCCTTTCAGCTGCTTACCGCCTGACAAAAATATTTTCGTGACCCTTTCGTTGTCCATTGCTTGAGCGTTTTTTATTTGGAATTTTACGTCACTACCGTGCTTCGTACTAGCATGATAGGGCAAAACTTTTTTTTTATTTCCTTTTGAATGTTAAATATGGTTCTAGTAGCAAAATGTCAGACGTAGATTAGATTTACAGGAAATATCTCATTGTTTTAAACATTCTTATGTCAAGTTTTCTTGACTTTTCATTGAACCAGATTTCGTAAATAAACAATTTCTAAATCCTAAAAATTGTAGGATTTCGTTTCCAGAGTCACGTTATTATATAATTTTACATCATTTTTATTAGTTATATGAGGGAAATGAAAAAAATATTGTGATATGTATTTTTTTTATTTTGCTAAAATAGATTAAGAGAGCATTAGCCGTTCCTAGAACCAACTCAACCATGTTTACCAACAGTTTGGTAAAACATTCATATTGCTCCTATTTTCATGTAAAATCATATTTTCTATTAAAACTCATTTCAGATTAAAAAACAGTTCGGAGAGCAATAAAAGTAATTGAAGATTTCAATGTGTTAATCGTAATTATATGAGTTATAAAACGTCCATTGTAGAAGGGAAGATATTTCGCCAAATTAATAACACCGATGTGGTTAGTTTGACTGTCCAAAACGTTCTGATTTTATTGTAATCGAAAAGTCCCCCAGAGCCTCACACACGAGGTACTGAGGTTTTGCTTATTGAGCATTAATCGAGCTACTTGCTTTAATCGCGGCGAGGTAAACGAAGTTTAGCTTTGTTCGCAGTTTGGGTTACTGTTGTCGGCTGTGCTGACTATGTTGGTGGCGTCGATCAATTATGCGGAAAGCAATTTCCGTAACTTATGTATTTATATTTTTCATCTTACAATTTTATTTTAAATTTCAAGAAGCTGTGTCTCAGGAACGAGTAGAAAAATCTTTGAATCAAATTCTCATTTGAGAACTTTGCTTAATTGTTTGTATACTATTTTCAATACATTGGATAGTGTTTATTTTAGCTTTTTTAATGAAATAGTGCTCTTTAAAGATTACTGTGAATTTAGGATTTTTGGTAAAAAATCGGAAAAGACGTATTTTTTTTAAATAAATGTTTTTTTTTTTGAATTCATAGATTATTACATTGAACTATATAACTACCGTCAGTGGGGGTGACTATGGGTCAAAAAACGATACACCTCTCGTAATTTCTTAATAACAAAAACAATTTAAACAACATCGAAAATCCTTCAACGTAGATTTGTTCTTAGATAGTTTACTGACATTTTCCCAAAATATGGTGGATTTTGATGAACACCATGAATGCCAATAGTTTGAAAATTGACCCAATCTCACCCCTTAGAGGGGGTGACATTAGGTCAAATGAAACTAAAATGATGCTCAAATACAACGATATGGTAAAAACAAGTCATCCAACAGTGTTTCTTGTTCGAGGGAATCGTATTGACATGCTACAATGTTTGAAGTGGAGATTTTCAAACATTTGGGTAGTTTTCGAGCAATTCTAACAAAAGTATTAGAAAAATGTTTTTTCGAGAGGTCATTTTTGGCCAAAAACGTACCTCAACTTTAGACAGCTGCCAAAATAACAGGATTTGTTCTAGGAACGAGATTTTTTCATCGAAGTCATCTTAAGATGTCCGCTACACAACCCTTTTAACAGAATTCAGTTTCAATGAGAAGAACCTGAGAAATAGTAAAATCCGTAAAAAATCACTTTGACCCAATCTCACCCCCCAGACCCAATGTCACCCCCACTGACGGTATATACAATGTTGACAGCACTCAACTATTTATTATTTGCTATAAAAAACTTTAAGAAAGGATCTGATTTATATTTTTCCAACAATTTGGAAAATTTTATCAATGCTCAATATTCTGGAGCAATTTTTTAGCAATTTTTTTTTTTGGTTTAATCGAGAAAATCAAACTATGATTTTAGCTTGCTTTCAATAAATAGATTTTTTTCAGCAAATATTGTGGCGTTTATATTTTTTTTAGCATTTCTTAATATCTCTTTATACATTCAATTCAACCAGTAATTAAACTTTTTTTAGTTGGGAGAGGTTTCATTAGTTTAAGGAAATAAGCAAAAGCTTCAATAGCCTTAAATCAATTTAAATAAAACAGTGTTAATGTTTTTTAAAGAAAATTTCAAGAAAAGTTAAGTTATGAGTTTTATTTTGTTTAAAAATCGTGCTTCATTTTTTTACAGTTCATAGTCTTTATTTATAAAATTTGTCATCAAAATATACACACAGCTAAAAATTTAAATCTAGACGGTTTTAAATTAGATAGTAGAAATTTACCAATTTGTTCATAAGTTTTTCATCCAGATTTGTAGAAAAACGAAATTATACATAAGTGAGATAAATTAACATTCTTCGGGCATTTTTTTTTATTATAAATTTATTCAGTGTATATTTTAAATTTAACGATAACTTGCTAGCGGACAGTTTTTCTTGAAATTCGTTGAAATTTCAACAATCCAAGAAAACGTAAGAAAATCACTTTCTTTTCAAGTCCTTTTACATGAAAAAAGTGGATTTTTGATGAAGCATTTTCTTCAATTTAAATATTTTTAAACATGGATGAAGCTTTTTAAAATCTTTTTTGCATGCATTATTTTACAGTTTTATAATTCGTCTCAATAATTATACCGTTCACCAGGTGAATTTAAACAAATGGTATTTCTGATTTGCTGATTTTCATATCCTTTGAATTTTTGAACCCAAGCCCCCCCCGA
>NW_026292952.1:12500-25000 GCF_016801865.2 Culex pipiens pallens | reverse complement strand
CCTCTTAATCAAAATTGTACTCAAATGCGAATCGAAAATCGAACATATTTGTTTAGTAAACAACAAAAAATCACCAAACATTCCAAGTGAAATCCGAAACTTGCACATGAATAAATCCCGCTAATAGCTTGTCAAAGCTTCCAAACGCTCACTCTCCCAGCTTTCATCCATTTTTTACCATCTAAAAAGGACTTCTTCTTCGTTTGATTTTGCCACTATAGTCGGTTCGTGTTCTGCGATCAAGTTGCACACTCCACGAGCTTTGAAAGTCTCCACGCGGGTGGCACTTCTTACCCTTAATCAAGACGGTTGGTCTAGCGCAACGAGCTTGGAAGGGGGAAAAGTTTTCGACTATTTTTTTGTTTGTTGCTTGGACGTCAAGTTTTTCTGTAGGGTGAATGTGTACAATTTTGGCTGACAAAAGTTGAAGAAAGTAAAATGAGACTAGTATCCCAAAATTTGTTGCTTGCGTTGGATGTTGCCCTTTGCAGCAGCGTTTAGACAAGTTGTTTTTGGAACAAAAGCATCAGCAGCAGAATGTCTAGACAGTTTTCACTTCATAAAATTGTCGTAACGGTTTAGTTTGAGAGTTGCTTGTTTCCAGATTTTTTCAATCATTTCAATCGAAATTGAAAATTGAATAATCAAAACTAAATCAAAAACATACTTTTACCACAACATCACTCAAAAATAATTCGCATTTCCTGATTGAATTGTGCCACGGTGTTACACCCGCACTACATTGGGTGTGGGTTTTCTGGTTTCCGCAATTCGAAGAACTACTAAATTGAGTTGTTTCCATGGCGTTGGAAGCGATGGTTGAAATTGCCCCAAACCAAGCAATAATATATTTCGTGCCAATTAGGGAACCACTTTCAGAGGGGGCATTATTTTATTCGTGAATATTGGTTTGTTTGGCCTCTCGGTGGTTTTGGGGTTGAAGTTAATTTGATTGCATCAGGGAAGAGTTGGTTGAATTGGCTTAAAGGCTGAAGCTCTTTAAATTACCAGCAATTCTATGCGTCATGGTTCAAAAACCGAAAAAAACCCTGTTTCTTTAAAAACAATATTAACATTCAAGTCTTACCATCATTCATCATCCTCTCGTTGCCTTGTGGCACTGTAATTAAAGGAAAATCCGCTGAAAAGTTGCTCAACGCCACTTGCCAGGTATTATGCAACTCACCACTTTGAATGAATATTCTTTCTGGGGCCCCTCATCAGTCCATCATCAACTCAGCACGAGGGCCAGCTTTTGCCTCTCGTCCAATCAGGTAAACAAGTTTTCACTGCAATGCTGCTCTTCGTTGAATGGCATTTTCAGTCTTTTCCGTAGCATTTTTTCTCCCTCCTTGCTTTGGAAATGCCTTTCCACGCAACTCAAAACATACACACTAGCCGGGCACGTCCCAACAGCTTCGAGAGGAAAAACGCTCAGTCATAATTCAATCATCAATCAATCACTAGATTGAACGAACTTCCTTTTTCAACATCCGCCAGTCATCGCAAGATTGCAGTCAAGCTCCGGAGCTCCAACCTTTTCTTTTCGACACAGTTCAAAAGAACTAAAATTAGTTTTAACATTTTATTTTTTTTTACAAAATTAACAGCAAGACTACAAATTATCGTCCCAACTAAAAATTTAGTTAAAATTGACTAAAGATGCTATCTGTGCACCCCCCGGCTTTGATGGCTGAAGAGAGTCGACTCGGTCTCGAGAGTTGGTTACGGTCGTGGGGCCGTGTACTCTTCTGAATACCGCCCGTCATCACGCACCTGAACACGATAAACAAGCCCCTGCCAGGTTGTTCGTCAGAAACAGATTCAATAAGGAAACATTCACCCGAGGTCCGCGTACGTGACAGACTTCCTTTTGGGCAGGTCATGCCCTGGGCCTTAACCCCAAGCCCCGACCAGAAGAACACCGGATGATGATTGCGTTTATTTATAAAACTACTCTCGGCTACCCCGAATGTTGATGTTGATTGGAAATGGCACATTTCGTCATCGGCCAGGTTGGGTGATGTTGATGTTATGAAATGTTTTTGCTAGAGTCCAGGTGACTGACGGCAAAATGATCCACGCTGATTGTTATGTTAAGAAATCGACTGCTGATTGACCCTATTCTAGTGAAACAGGGTAATGAGCTTGTGAAATTGGTTAACAGTCTATTCAGACTGCTTCTTCATAACCCGTTGAACGGTTAGTATTCAAGAAGAAGAAAACGTTAATAGTCTTTTATTTATTGATTAACATTCCAACGCCCAAGGCTCCAAAAAAGTTGGGACGGTAACTTCAACTCATTGGTTCTCGGGCACAACTCAACCAATCAAGATAATTCTTCTTTCCAGTGATTTGTTAGGATGTCTAGATGATTCTAGAACTTTGCAGAACTTAATTTGATCAAGTCTGTAATTTTTGCGATCAAAAACATCGTTCCAACTTTTTTTTTCGCGTGTAAAAAAAAATTCGCCAAAAATTCCGCGGAGGCAGTCTTTTTGAAAAAGTTGGAACGATGTTTTTGATCGCAAAAATTACAGACTTGATCAAATTAAGTTCTGCAAAGTTCTAGAATCATCTAGACATCCTAAAAAATCACTGGAAAGAAGAATCGTCTTGATTGGGTGAGTTATGCCCGAGAACCAGCGAGTTGAAGTTACCGTTCCAACTTTTTTGGGAGGCTTGGGCGTCCGTGTAAATTGGACATGCGTTGGGCATTCCAGTGTTAAAAATCAAAAGCATTATAAAAAAAATATATTGAACTTCAATTCGTTGTAATAAATGCTCTAATAAATAAATAATTTGATTGGAAATTAAATCCAAGTTTCACAATAAGAAAGATTTTTTTTCGAAATCACCCTTTCTATAATCGTTTAGGTTTAATTTAATTTAATTTAATTTTTTAAAGTCCTAATTATAACCTACAACTTTTTCGAAGATACCAAATCGATCCGAATCCCAAAAACATTTTTTTGTCTGCTTTGTTTGTAGAACATACTCTAAAAAATAACCCTGCAAGTTAGAAAATACACATAATTTTAAATGAAAAATTTAGTTCTGAATGAAAAAAAAAAATTAACCTTCTGCGTTATTTTAGATTCGAAAAGTACATTAAATTTCCCATGAAATGACATGTCTCACGATTTTTGACAGTTAAGTTACGGAAATGGCAGCGGTTTAAAAACTGTATATATATATATTTTTTTTTGAAGGAAAATACGTTTTTTTTTTCTTTCGAAATTTTGAATACGCCATCCAGTCGGGCGTCCAATTTTACACAAGAGTCTCTTTGACACCAAAATTCTATCTCTTCACGATTTCTAGCTACAAATCACTGAAAAACGAGTCTTATTAAAAATCCACAAAAATGAGATGGATCGCATCGCTCCACCGTCACGAAATATCAAAAAATTGACCTCGGGTAAGGGACCAAATTAACCCCATAGAGCAAAGTTTCACAAATCGTATCCGATTTCGTGTGAGTTGGCGGTAAAATGTAAAATGTAAAATGTAAAATGTAAAATGTAAAATGTAAAATGTAAAATGTAAAATGTAAAATGTAAAATGTAAAATGTAAAATGTAAAATGTAAAATGTAAAATGTAAAATGTAAAATGTAAAATGTAAAATGTAAAATGTAAAATGTAAAATGTAAAATGTAAAATGTAAAATGTAAAATGTAAAATGTAAAATGTAAAATGTAAAATGTAAAATGTAAAATGTAAAATGTAAAATGTAAAACTGTAAAATGTAAAATGTAAAATGTAAAATGTAAAATGTAAAATGTAAAATGTAAAATGTAAAATGTAAAATGTAAAATGTAAAATGTAAAATGTAAAATGTAAAATGTAAAATGTAAAATGTAAAATGTAAAATGTAAAATGTAAAATGTAAAATGTAAAATGTAAAATGTAAAATGTAAAATGTAAAATGTAAAATGTAAAATGTAAAATGTAAAATGTAAAATGTAAAATGTAAAATGTAAAATGTAAAATGTAAAATGTAAAATGTAAAATGTAAAATGTAAAATGTAAAATGTAAAATGTAAAATGTAAAATGTAAAATGTAAAATGTAAAATGTAAAATGTAAAATGTAAAATGTAAAATGTAAAATGTAAAATGTAAAATGTAAAATGTAAAATGTAAAATGTAAAATGTAAAATGTAAAATGTAAAATGTAAAATGTAAAATGTAAAATGTAAAATGTAAAATGTAAAATGTAAAATGTAAAATGTAAAATGTAAAATGTAAAATGTAAAATGTAAAATGTAAAATGTAAAATGTAAAATGTAAAATGTAAAATGTAAAATGTAAAATGTAAAATGTAAAATGTAAAATGTAAAATGTAAAATGTAAAATGTAAAATGTAAAATGTAAAATGTAAAATGTAAAATGTAAAATGTAAAATGTAAAATGTAAAATGTAAAATGTAAAATGTAAAATGTAAAATGTAAAATGTAAAATTTAAAATTTAAAATGTAAAATGTAAAATGTAAAATGTAAAATGTAAAATGTAAAATGTAAAATGTAAAATGTAAAATGTAAAATGTAAAATGTAAAATGTAAAATGTAAAATGTAAAATGTAAAATTCCGAAAATCGACAAGTAGGTAGTAAAATCATCTAAGCTGTTTGAATAATTGAATGTGGTATTTTTAACCAAAATCAATCAAAAAATTCTTTCAGTTACAAATCTTTTCCAAACAGCATATTTCACGATACCGTACACAAAAAAAAAGAAACCCAAATCGAAATAGCCCGGGCACCATCTGGTTCGGGAAACGCATCGTTTCAGTAAAATTTGCTTATTTTCGCTCCCTTTCTAAAGCCATGATGATGCTCGACGGCATCCCCCAAAATAAGTCATAAAGATAACTCTCGACGTGAGGTGCGCGCTTTTCCACTCGGAAAAAAATGGCGTGAAATGATTCGCTTAGGCAGCAGCCATCTTTTGGGCAATAAAACTGCGGGGAAAAGGGCTTCTGCTGGCAGCTCTTCTTCATCGCCCACGCAAATTTTTCCCCTGCCAAACAAAAAGCACCTTTTTTTCGCTCTCGACGACTTACGCGCAGAGGGAAGCCGTAATAAAAGACAGTTCTAATAAAACATTATTTTATGTATATTTTCAATAAAAATTATCTCTTGTTTTTATAACCAGGGCTCTTATAATTTGCAAAAAGGAAACGGTTTTTGGCGTGGGTCGTTTTTTTGTCTTGTACATCAAAAACAGCGGATCTCGTTGTAAATTTTGTTTCAGCTCACTCCACCAGCAGTGTGTAGCAAATTTTTGTCACTCGTTTTATGAAAACAACACCACCGCAGACATGCTTCCGGGAAATCCATCGTTTTGCTGCAACAATATTCCTTTACGTTTATGACGCAATCCTCTTTGGTATTTTTTTTTTGTGTGGAAAAAGCGAAAAACGAAAATTCAACACCACCATTAATGCGAGATTTGTTTTTTGACTGATGGTTGGAAAAATGACTTTTTTTGTCACTATCAAAAAGTGGAATGAAAATTTTGAAAGTTGAGTGGCTTTAAAATCCTTTTTTAAAGGTAATACATATTTTTTTACATTTTTCATTTTACATTTCTCCAAAATTATATAACATTACCCTCATGAGTTTCTGTACAACGAAAAATGTTGCGTGGAGGAGCCTATTGTTTGGCACACTTCAATTTGGGTGGATTTTGTTTTTTCGGAATAGGCACAAACACATCCCTCGTTTGTAAAGCGTAAAACGGGATCTTTATCGTTAGGATTACTTCTTGTTACCATTACTTCTAATGATGTCAGCCGCTGCTGCTGCGCCAACTGCACATGTGTGTGTGAGGAATTGTGATGGGTTTTAATGCATGATTGTAGCATAAAAAACAACACTGATTTTTTTTGTTCGCAGATGAAATTATACCAACAAGTTATTCAATTTATGATGTTTCTTGAATATTTTGTAATTTTTTTTTCTTTGAAGCAATTTGAACATTGCATAAAGTATCATTTTTTAAAAACGCATTTTCAAAGTTATGTATGATGGATACTTTTTACAGCTCGGATTTTGTATTACTAAAAATTAAAAATGCATTATTCCGCGCTGTTATTCTGAATATGCATAATGCATATTTTTGATTATTTAGTAATAGAAAAGGCTATGAAATCATTCCCTTCAACATTGAAACATTATTTTTATTTCAAGTTTTTAAACGAAACAATGTGACTATCCATCATATCTAAAAATAACAAATAAACCACTTGAAAAACATTTAATACTGGAGCAAACTCAATTTATACATCTTGCAAATCTAATATTGTTGTTTTATTTATTTAACCAAGAAAAGCTAATTGCATTCTCAATGTAACTTGAAAAATGAAATCTAATTAGGTGACATAGGAAAAAATTTCTCAAAATAAACTCTTTTAAAAGCTTTATCCTAGCAATCAGTTGTCCTGTCAACAAATATGTGTAAAAAAAAAAAAAGTATACAGCAATTCCCCACGAAAACAGCATGATTCGAAAAAAAAGGTTCTCCGATCGGGGGATCCTTGGCCGAAATAATTAGACCCGTATTTTTTTGTTTGGCCCTTAGGGTGACCTACGACGTGTTAGGGTGGTTCGAAAAATGGCAATTTTCGTCGATTTTCGCAAAAACTACTTTTTTCAAAAAATCATATCTCCGCGCCATTTCATCCGATTTTAGCTATCGTAGACGCAAAAGAAAGGTGATTAGTTTGGCTTTTTGGGAAAAATAGTAAGAAGTTTCAAAAATCTAGCTTAACATTTGGAAAGGTTGAATGAAAACATTAAATGCTGTTTTGAAGGTCTCGGGACCAAAGAGCCTATGTCTGAAAATATTTTTATCGGATTCCTAGGAAAATTTCACATAACATATCAC
The DNA here is from genome assembly GCF_016801865.2 of Culex pipiens pallens. Lineage (NCBI taxonomy): Eukaryota > Metazoa > Arthropoda > Insecta > Diptera > Culicidae > Culex > Culex pipiens. The sequence goes on along the minus strand of NW_026292952.1, from coordinate 18,110 downwards.
AAAATGGTGAAGTTATGTTTTCGATACTCTGAGATACGATTTTTTGAAAATAAAAACTGGGTTTTTGACGCGCCACGCGCAAAAATTGGAAAATGACGAATACGGGAAAAAATGGACTTTTTTCACTAAAAATGCGATAACTTTAAAATTTCAGCAATGACCTATACATGTAAGGGTACCAACATTTTCGTAATTAAAAGACGCAACTTTTTTTTCGAATCATGCTGTTTTCGAGGGGAATTGCTGTATATTTATATACCCTGGTGGAAACAATGCCACTTACGTGTCCTAGAACATATAAGCTCCACCAAAACCAGAAATGGATTTCATTTATATTTTTTGATGTGTTTCAAACTTTTTGGGGGCCTCTCCAATGACCAAAAAAGCCATTTTGTGTAATTTTTTCACCCATACATAAAATTTTGGCAACTGTCCATACAAAAATGGTAAGTAAATAATATTCATCTTTAATTTTGAGAAATTTTCTGATCGATTTGGCGTTTTCAGCAAAGTTGTAGGTATTAGTGACGACCATTCAAAAAAGAAATATACAACGAAAAACGTTTTTTCCTTTATTAAAATAACATTTTTGTCACAAAAAATCAATTTCCTAAAATCCGTATTATTAAAATAAAATTAATATTACGCTCATTTGAAATATAAGTCTTGATTCTTAAATATTTTTTTTCGAAAAGATCATGGATGAGACTTGTAAAATTTCGATTTGCTTGTTTCTTTTACTTTTGTTCGCTGTATTTCAGTATCCAGAGGTCCAATCTTCAATGTCTCTGAGGCATTTTTTTTTTAAATTTCGAAACTAATATTTTCAGGGATGGACAATCATGGAAATAAAAAAACGGGAATTTTTCAGTTAAAATTAAATTTGAGTAGTTCTCTACTTTGTTTTTATTTTTATTTGTCCATGCATTCCCTATGTCAAATGTTTCTTATGTCAATATTGCATCATTAGTTTTTTTCCATACAATGCTCAATACAATTTTGCTTGATCGACATTAGAATATTTTAAAATCTTTATCATGAGAACGATTTTTCTGATCAATTTTGTTTCTTTGACACATTTGTTGCTTATGATAAGGGTTTTTTTTTATAAAGATGGTGCACGGAATGTTTTTTCCTGACTTTTTTTAAAGAAAATTTAAATTATTTTTTTATAATTTAAATTACGTGCCATGGTTTTAACATTTTTATGATAAAAGTATTTTTTAAAATGCATTATTCACCAGTCCAGTTGTTTTGCAATCATAAGTTTCCAAAATATCGGAGTATTGAAGAATTTTTTTTTTTGCGAATTTTTTTTTTTGCGTTGCTGTACATTGGAATTTTATAAAAAAAAAAATACATTTTTAAACAATCTCAAACATGCTAAATATGATAATCAATGCAGAAAAATGAATTTTAGATTGTTTTCAGTTGATTAGATTTCTATTTTCATCGACATTTTGAAGTTTTTGTCTTTCTCACAAAAGAAAGGTTTAAGGTTTGCTTTTGGAAAAATCTTAAAAAATTCGTGCGTGGCGGGGAATCGTCCCACAAAAAATTTTTATTACTAAATTGAAGGTTTAGATGCGCTCTTTCGATTGAATTTTGGCCCGAAACCCGAAATTCAAAGTCTGACTTTTGAGAGCTGTTTTTCTGAAATACTTGAGCGATGTCTGTATCAGCTCTTAAAAATTTGTGTCTTCCATCATTGGAAAACCGCTCGTAAATCCCACAATTTTTATATTTCAAATTCGTAGCCATGGCGTCGGAGACGAACATTTTATTTATTTTTTTCGACCAATAAATGTGATCAAAGCCATTTTTAGTGGTATTTTTTGGACAATTTTACAGATAACACTATCAAATTAAAAGTTTAAAAGTTTCAAACAAAAATACATTGGGAAACATGCGCCATAAACTGCCAAAATTTGAAGCTTTCCAAAATGTATTTCCAGAGATATAGCCATATTTGTGTTTTTCGTCTTATTTTTACCCTATTTTTTCCCATTAAATTTTTGGTTTTATACAAAATCATATACTGAACATCAAATTCAAAGTCCCAGCCCATTCTCGATCGAAAGATCGACAAGTCGTCAAGTCGAACATAAACGCCAGCACATTTACGCTTGCGCGTTTAACGCTGCGCGTGAAAATGTTCTTTCTGGCTTCTCATAATAGATCGACAAAGTGCAATAGTGATACATATTTTTTTTAAGTTAATCATAGACTAAAATTAAAGACTGAGTACCCTTAATTTTTTTCTTATAATGTCAATCCAATATGTTTTTCTTAATTAAATTTAAATATCTTGCGACCCATAATGTACCTCTGAAATTTAAAAAAACGGCATTTGAGGTTTAGCCTAAAAATATTTGAAGCTTAAGGCCAAATTTTCACTGGGTGGTATCATTTTGTTTCTGAAAAATTAATTGCACCAATATATTTGTCGGAGTTTCATCATTTTGTAAGAAAGGCTCTATTTCACCTAAATCGGGTTTTCGAAAAAAATATTGTTTTTTGCCCCCTGATTTTTCGGACTATTTTGAAAGGGGGCCTTATACTGAAAAAGGAACTTTTGCTCTGGTGTTTAGGATGATGCAAAATCTGATACCGAATTATGAATTTATGAAAAATTGGAGAAAAAAGTTAAAATGCTATCATACTAAATTTTAAAAATCATTGTGAGTGCAAAATAAACGTTGAATTTACATTTACTTTTCAATTTATAATTACTTCATAAAGGAAAAGTAAGCGGGCAAAACATATTTTTTTTAATCTTCGAAAAATTCCTTCAATTTTCTTCTTTGAGATGCTCGCGATACCTCGGAAACTGACAGTGTGATTTTCAATGCAAGAAAATAATACATTTGTGAATTTTTAAATGATAAAAACAACCCAGATCACACATTGTTTGCTTTTTTGCCTCAAACCAACCCCTCAAAAGTTTAAATCTGATTTGTTGAGTCTCCCTTTGAAAATTGCAATTTAAATTGATTAAAATAATAAGCATGTGATAATCCCATATTTTGTATTTTTTTTGTTGTATTTTTAGAATTTTTGTTTGCACATTATTTTAACGCCAAAACAAAGTGCTAAAATTTAGCAAAATCTCTAAAACTAAAGTCTAAAGTAATATGGTGCTACCTAGTTCAAGATTGGATTAAACGTGATTACTAGGCTTAGTGATTTTTCACGCTCGAAAATTGCAAATTTCACGGGGACCTCAATTTCAAAACACCAAATTTCACGCAAATTTCGCGGAACTTGATTTTTTTTTAAATAGCTATGAAAATCCTTTGTTTAAATCACAGAAACTACTTTTTATGCTTCATTATATATTATACTTCAAAAAACTAAAAAAAATCTTCACTAAATTTGAGCGCGACACAAAAAAAAATCTCCTGATTTTCAAAAAAAAAAACCTTCTGGTTTATGGATGGGCTCTATTTATATTTTGAAACAAAATGTAGGCACGCCTATTCTCATTTACTGAACTGCTATTTTAATATCCGATTAATAAAGCTAAAATGTTTTTGCTAATTTGTTTCTGTTATATCATTTTACATTTTATTGAATTTCATATCAAAGCAAGGTTTGACAATCTTGTCCAGTAAAAATGAGTAAAATAAATTGAATTTTCTGCGACATTTAGCCCATTCAACACATATTTTTGGGTTTTAGCTCACTTTTCGAAAACTAACAAATTCGAAATTTTCAATCCAAATGAGAAAAGCAAACAATAAAAAAATAGTATTTTTTTACTTTCACGGGAATTATCCGCCCAACTAAACAAATATCGTTAAAATTAAACGGGCCCAAAAAAATTTTTTGTTTCTCAAATGTGATTCCAAAAATAAAAAATACTCTTCATTTTATTTGATTAAAACAAAGTTTGATTTTTTTAATTTCTTTCAAATCTATTCCTTTTAAATAAAATAGCAGTAAGATTTCTACTGCTGCTGTTTCTAAAAAAATAAAAAATCCGATCATTTCTTCAAATGGTTCATATCAACTTGACATACGTATGTATTAAAGCTTTTTAATTGGAAACAAATAAAATTTAATTAAATAGTCTTTTTGGATGAAATATTTATTAAGTTGTTATTAAAAAAAATATTTGCAAAAATTGATAAATTTCACGAATTCCACGCCGTCCACGAAAAAATCACTAACCTTAAATGAGTAATTAAATCAGGGTATTCACTCGCTTAATTCTACAGTAGTTCATAAGATTATTTTTATTCCTTTTTGAGTTTGATAAATTATTTTGAGAAAAATCGTTAAATTTTCACACAAACATAAAATTTCACGGGATTTCGCGGAAAAAGCCAAATTTCGCGGATTTCACGCTGTCCGTGAAATCGTGAAATTTCACTAACCCTAGTGATTACTAACCAAAATGTGTAAAGCTTGATTTCTGATACAAAATTTGAATACAAAATTAAACCGCAATGCTCACCCTCATACCCATTTTGTACACAGCAAATAAAGTAGTAATCAAGCTGCGTGTAAAAGGCCTGGATGTAAAATAAATTTTGCATTATTTTATAAATTTCTATATAATACAAGCCTTACCCGACAAACTTCGTCTTGACGTTTTTAACTGTTTTGCTTCTTCAGCCTTCTGTGATCTAAATTTGATTTTACGTAAATTTTCCCATACAATCTGCAGATTTTCCGGAATCGGTTCCAGAGTGGCCAAATTTATAACTTTTTGGCGTAAGAACCTTCCTTGGGCTTATACGAACCCAACGCAACAAAGAGCACCTCGATCCGACGCTCCGCATTGAACTGATTCGCGTTCGAACTAAACCGTCGAAATTTTTTATATATATAGATTACACCCTGAAATATGTAGCCCATCAGTATGAGAAACCTACCTGACCGAAATGTGAAGCTCACATATACGTTTATCCTTTCCATTCTTCATCGGTCTGATGGCCGAGCGGGCTAGGGCGCCAGTCCTTGATGTAGGTGCTGGGTTTGAGTCCCGTCGGTTGCAACTTTTTTATTGTGTTTACTAAAATTGTACATGCAGCGTGTAATATTAAGTGTCTTTTTTGACGAAGGCGATGTGCATGCTTTTGCATGCTATTTTACCATCGGATTTTTTGCTTTGTATGACCAGCTCGCAAAAATATATGAAGACATGTATGGGAAAATGATTTGAAAAGCTTTTTTTGACATGTGAATTGCCGTTTTATGTGAATTAATTAAAACAACCAATTTAAACAAATTGAACTATTAAATTTCGTTTCTATTTTTTTACCTTTTCGAAATTGAATACTAACCCCTTTTTACTGGCTAATCTCAAAGACATGATTCAATATTCATGAATTTCAATAAAGTTGGGTCTAAAATATTAACCATACAAGTAAATGTAGAAGCACTTTAACAAAAAGTCACTTATCAACCAGTACCAGCGACATTCTTTGCAACAATATCCATCACTTCCTCAACTTACTTACAACAGCAGTTAACAGCTCGTCTTATTATCTATTTTGGCGGCATGATTGTTCCCGTTCCTCGCCAACCACAACAATAAAGCTTCCATTTTCATTTGCGCCACCCCCCCCCAAGTCTTGTGGCAGCACGTCGTCGTCGTCCTCG
>NW_026292952.1:0-7500 GCF_016801865.2 Culex pipiens pallens | reverse complement strand
CTTAATTGATTTTTTCTCTGAAACAAATCAATTTTTAATTTTTATTCAATGAAGATCATTTGAAGAACGTGCAAATGAAGAATTCAAAGCATTTTTGAATTTGATAGTAAGTAAATTAATCCAGAACCGGATTTGTTTACAACTGGCTGTTGTAACATTTTGAGAAATAACCTAAGATTTAAAATCGCGCCTCAATTCAGATACTAAATGTGCTATGATCTAAAATTGTAATTGTAATTGATTGTTTATTTGTGACGAGAGCCTGTTAGTTTACAACTTTTTATCAGGCTAAGGAGGTAACTTTATGATAGAAAACGGAGATAAATAAACCAACCAAATGGTTGAAAAAATAATGCTAAAAATCAAAGTTTGATGCGGAAGGCTTAAACTAGTTGTTTAACACAGTTTTTAAATACTTAAATTAAACTTAAATAGAAATGAGTTAAAAATCTATTTTGAATTATTTCAATCTTTTCTTCAATTTTGACAAAATCTTTGAATTGATAAAATTTCTTTTCAATGTGGTTTTGCCGATATTTAGGAAATACAAATAGGGGTGTCAATCTGGGGTCAACAAAAGTATGCGCTAATCTCGGTTTTAATGCAGAATAAAAAACGAAGTTGACTTTATAGCTGTCGGCCACCATTGCTAGTACCAACCACTAGTGTCTTCCTTTTTATCTACAAGGACTTCGCCGCCCTGGGCTCCTAAGAGTATGAAAGTATGGCACGGAGCGACGGCGCAGAATACCCATATTTACACAAAGAATTTTAGAGCGCCCGCCACGGGAGTCGAACCAGCAACCTCTGGATTGTTAGTCCAGTGCGCGGTCCGATTGATCCACACGGGTATTGTCCCAGAATATGCTTTTACAATTATTGTTTCGACTTGAAACAAAATAATGGTTTCAGTTTATAAATTATAAAAAATATTTGCAAAACTAAAAATAAATAAATCATGATCATTTAGCTCAAAAGTAGCTCAAAATGAAACATTAAAAATTTGAAAGAGAAAATTTGGGCATAAAATTGTTAATTTATAAGTTTTTAAATCTTATACTACTTGTTCATTTTCAATTTATTTTGATTTGCATACAAACTTCATTTTGACATAAACATATTACATAAAAAGTTTCACAAACCGCTCCGTCCTCGAAGCCGATCAACACTTAGTAAAGTAGTTCACAATGAAACCCCCCTCTTCAAACTTTGAACCGTTTACAAAGAGTCTTGTGGAGCAAAGGGAAGTAATCGCTGATCATTAGTGCAAATTGGAAAGTAAGAAAAAAGACAGAAAAACACAGAAAACAAAGTTAAACTCACCAAAACGTCGGCGACATGCTTGGCCTGGGAACGGGAAAATAGTAATTTCCCAACGGGGGAAGAAAAAAACCTGGCGACGACGGTTCTGAATTCTGGTTGGTGTGGGGGTGTGCCAGGTTCAGGTTTTCGAGATTCTCAAAAGTACTTCAAAGGGGTAGCAGCAGTAGCAGCAGGGGTTTGGTCACAGCCCTGGCCCGGTATTTTGTCTGCCGGGACTAGAAATGGACGTTCGTTCGTTGAATTCGATTACAGAGGTCGAGGGGGGGTTTGAAGCGTTGGAGTTGGCTTTCGTCGAATGTCAGCAGAGTTTAGAAAAGGTAATTAGTGGAACAAATTCAGAATTTCGGAATTGGGTTAATCTTGATTGCCATATCTGAGTGACAACGGGGGTGGACGAAGGACGAGTTTCTGATTTCGGCTAAAAGGATCCGCTCGAGTGGACCAAAACCGGTGAGATGAACTTTGATGGAACCGTTTGAAGGGTTCGTCGGAACAATTACAGTAATTTATATCTAACGAATGGATTCACGTGATGGCACTTGAGTTCAAGTTAAATGGTTGCGACGTGGGATGGCAGTGTTTGCTGGTTTAATTGGGTCTGAATGAATCTAAAGTGATTTGGAGAATTTGTTTAATATTTGAAATTTGAACAGCCAATTTGAGCAGTTGAGAAAAAAAGCCAATTTAAGCAAGAGTATTCTCTTACACAAAATGCGAAAACTTAACTAATCACTTTAAAAATGTGTTTCAAAAAATTGGTTTTAGCTACTTCGAATAAATTAACAAAATTCAACACAGGTAAAATAGAGCGTCCAATTTCCCGGGGTTACAAAATTCCCGGGAAACGGGAAATTTTTAACAAATTTCCCGGGAAATCCCGGGAAATTTGAAATTTATCGAAAATTGATCTTATCCTGCTTCTGATTGATATTTTGCAACAAAATTGTATAGAACTGCAACTTTAATGTTCAAAATGAGTGTAGGGGTCAATTAATGGCTTGACTGCTTATAAAAATCATACAACTTTGTAAAAAAAATAAAATTTTCTTATTATATCAATTGATTTTTTTTTTGTTAAGAAGTATTATTTTTTTTAAATAAAATATTGAATCAGTGAGTAAAATCCATGCTTCTTAACCATAAAAATGTTTTTAAATTTGTCTCTGTTACCATTTCAAAGGAATTTGTTTCAGAATAACGTTGACTCATAAAACAAAAAATTAATAAAACCATGCAGAAATTATGTTTTTAATGGCAAATACCTTGTTCTAGACCGTAATTTTATCAACAAAACTCATTTTAAGGATTTTTAGGCAAAATTTTGACTTTTTATCAATTTCACCAAAAATTTATTGGAATATTGTTAAAATACTTATAAACTATGTTAAGTAAAATCTACACATTGATTTTCTTTTTCTTCTTAAAAACTTATCAGCAACCTTAAAGATTGTGTGAAATTTGAACACATTAAATCTGATTTTAACAACAAATATTTTGTACAAAGTCACCCCAATATGCTAAATACAATTTTCTAATTTACGGGTTTTATCGGTAGTTTTCGGTGAAATTAAAATCACAAATTAGAAGAAAGAAATGAAACTGATAGGTGGATAAATGACTAGTGTCTTAGAAGAAGATTGAAAAGGACGGAAACTGAGTCAGCGAAAGGGCCATATGAGAAAGCGTACGTGTGTGATCAGGTCTTTTAACCTTCTAATTTGGCTGTGTACAAGTACTGAGTCGCAACCTCAGTAAGTGTACACAGACAAATCATCCCTGTGTGTCATCCAAATGACTCCAGGACGGTCGCCGTTGCGTTGCGACTCAGTACTTGTACACAGCCAAATTAGAAGGTTAAAAGACCTGATCACACACGTACGCTTTCTCATATGGCCCTTTCGCTGACTCAGTTTCCGTCCTTTTCAATCTTCTTCTAAGACACTAGTCATTTATCCACCTATCAGTTTCATTTCTTTCTTCTAATTTGTGAGTTTAACCCGTAAATTAAACAATACAAGGTGATTAAAACAATTTGGGTAAATAAACAATCAGTCCCAATACTGAGCAAAATACAATTTTCAACGTCACTAGTTTTCAAAAACTATTGAAAAACATTTTTTTTCCAGCAATAGTGCATGGACCTTGTGTGGCCTACCCCAGTACATGTTTTACAAAATAATAATCTTGAGACAAACCTTACCAGTTGGAAAAAAAAAATATAAAAACAGAATGAAATCCTATCATTGATACTCCGTTTTTCTTATAAGTTCAATATGCACAGTAGATTAAAATGAATAAAATTAAGTTAGGTTCTCTCATTATATTTTTTCAAATAAAAAAAATTAGGACAAAAACGTAAGGAAAATGTATACATCCGCTTGAATTTCGGGAATTCCCGGGAAATTTAAAAATTTCCCGGGAAACGGGAAGTATTATTTTTCGGGAAATCCCGGGAATTCCCGGGAAATTTTTTCCCGGGACGGGAAATTGGACGCTCTAAGGTAAAACAAATATGTCTATAAGCTTTTAAATCTTTCGTTTGGTCATTGAAACAATATTTACATAAATATCTGTCAGAATTAAAGCACGACAAATTATTTGTGAGAAATTAATTGATAATTTATGTTTTATGTTCTAAGGTTTTTGAATTCTACTGAAAAATTATGCTGCTCAAACAAGAACTGCAAAACGATTTATTTTAAAACTTCACTAATCGAAACACTGATGAGGGAGAGTTTTTTACCCATAAACGCACTAAACAATAAATTGTACCCATAAATTCTTCAGCGGTTAATAGTTTGCACTTCAATTTTCCCCCCCTTCCACCCCACTGTTCGACCCAGCTCCATTTCCCCACCAGGCATTGTTGGCCAGTATTTATTTGTTCAGTTGATGCCAATGTTATAATTGCAAACGCTAATCAAATAAGCTGAAAATTGTTGTTTCAATTTATTACTCCTCGAAACCACCCCCCTCTTTTTATCCAAATGAATGGGATTATTTCATTTAGCACCCAATCCCCCGCCCCTACGCTTTTATTACCGGGTCTCATGGGACTGAAAAAATGAATCTCAACCGGTTGGAGCAAAACATGAACCAAACAAAAAAAAAAAGAATCAGATAAATGTGATGTGATTCAAAGCACACCCAACCACGGGCCCTGGAATCACGGGTTGCAATCATATTAATTAACGGTTCAAGTGTCATGCAAAGTGGGGAATTTTTTACGCCTGATATAGCATACCGGTGTGGCGTAAAAGAGTAATTTATTAGTTTTTGAAGTGGTGGAAGCCCGGATGGAATAGAACAGTTGGGCCTGCAAATTGGATTTTGTTTTCCACAATGATTTCAATTGAACCTTGGTGTAGGTTGTGTTTCATGACAGTTCAATGCAATACATTTACATAATGAAATGAGATATGATTCTGAACAAAGTTTTTTTTTTATTGGAAACATATTTTTTTATCGGAATGAATAAGCTTTTTCCATGCATTCCCGCCAACTCACACGAAATCGGAAAAAATGCCCCGACCCCTCTTCGATTTGCGTGAAACTTTGTCCTAAGGGATAACTTTTGTCCCTGATCTCGATCTCGAATCTCATGACGGAGGGGAGTGATGAGATAGAAATTTGGTGACAAAGGGACTTTAATGTAAAATTGGATGCCCGATTTGATAGCGTGCTCAATATTCCTAAAAAACGCATTTTTCATTGAAAACAACACTTAAAAGGTTTCAAAAACTCTGCCATTTTCCGTTACTTTGCTGTAATTTTTTTTTGGAACATGTTATTATTAGGGAAATTTAATGTACTTTTCAAATAAACAATAAGGTTCATATTTTCAATCATAATTTTTCCTTTTAAAATTTCTTGTTTTTTCAAACTTTGCAGGGTTATGTTTAAGAGTGTAATAATGGTCTACAAAGTTGTAGAGCAGACAATAACAAAAAAATTAAAAGGTAAACATAAGGGTTTTGCTAGTAACCATCACGAGTTATCGCGATTTTACGATTTTTTTTCAAAAAGTTGCTTTTTGTGTTTCATTTTGTTTCGTCGTTCGTGTTTTTCGCTGGTGACCTTGAACGGCCATGATCAACGACGACCAACTGTTTCAAAATTTGTTTTCGTAAAATTGCGATAACTCGTGATGATTACAAGCAAACCCCATATGATCATACATCAACATTTTTGTAATTGTCTGTTCTACAACTTTGTAGAACATTGTTACAATCTTAAACATAACCCTGCCAAATTAGAAAAAACACGAAATTTTAGCATGAAAAAAAAAAAATGTTCTTAATGAAAAAATGACCATTCTGGGTTAATGTTGAGTTTAAAAGAACATTAAATTTCCCATAAAATGACATGTTTAAAAAAAATCATAGTTGAGTAATGAAATTGACAGAGTTTTTAAAACTTTTTTAATGTTTCTTTCGATGAATAATTCGTATTTTCGGAATTTCGAGTACGCCATCAAATCGGGCGTTCAATTTTACATAAGGTTTCTTTGATACCAAATTTCTATCTCATCACCGTTTTAGGCTGCAAATTATTGAAAAACACCTCTTTTTCGCATGTTCAAAATAAAAAGGGTCCTATAACCCCTCCGTCACGAGTATCAAAAGGCGGGTCTCGGATTCGTGATCAAGGACAAAAGTTTCACAAAGGTCGGGGCAACTGCTGTGTGAGTTGGCGGAGAAATACCAAACTCAACTTCGAAAATATTATTTATTACAATGTTTTTTGAAAAGTTCCAACGAAATAAGCTTTGGTAGTAAAATATAATTTGATGTTCAAAGCATGAATTTTTTTTCTTTTTTTTACATTTTACAAAGAATGTGAAAAACGATATTCAAAAATGCAAAGAAAGAAAACGCAGAGCAATTTATTTTCGAAGCTTTGTAAAATTTATTCAAATAAAAATGAACAAGATGCAAGGGAAATCTGAAAACAATTTTGTTCAAAAATAATGTTTTTAATGTTGCTAGAAAATAAAAGCACTTTGCAACATTTTCTACACCCAGAACTGGACATCGGTATACGAGAGGATAAAGAGCATGGTCCGGTAGTAAAATGGTACTGTGAACGGACGGAGAGGATAAATCCCAAAATTACCAAAAATACTTTACTGGAGTGTTCATTTTCCAAAAAGTTCACCTTAAAAAAAAGTGTCAATGCCGAGACTCGAACCCGAGACCTTCGGAATATTGAACTGAGCCTTTGCCGTATCGGCCACCACGGTTTGGTGATTTATTGGCGGTCATTTGTTCATATAAGCCACTCAATGGGTTGAACTGTTTCGATGAACGAATTAACACGATTTGTTATTGTTGTTGCGCGAGATGTCTTTTCTCTCGCCAAATAGTACTTTCCTCTCGTTTTTTTTTTCGAAAAGACTATCCGCATTGACTTTAACTTTGGGTGTAATTTTCTGGAATCAAATATTAAACAAAACTGATTTAAGTAAAATTTTGGCTAAGTACCCTTTTCATGATTTTTTTTGCAAAATTTAGTAACTCTTATTTAACTAATTCTACTTTTGGTGAATTAATCGATTCGTTGTGATTTTTTTAATATATTGAAGGGTGTACTTCGTTTAAAGGATACTTTAGCAAATTTAATTTCAATAATCTCAGTAAAATAAGGTTTGCTGAATCGAAAATTCCTCTAATAAAAAGTTTATAAAATTTCACGAGATTGAGCTCACATATTTTTTACTGTCTTGAAAACTTTGTGTCAGGGGGTAATATTTTGTATCTTAAACAACTGCAAACTTTTCAAGTAAATTTCCTGTACACAAATATTCCTAAATATCACAATTTTGCGTTAATCTAAGGTCGATTTTAGAGTACCGTGAAATTGCCGTGAAATTCCAATGTCTTGAAATTGGCATGCCACGTAATTTCAAATTTTTCGCTGCGAAAAATCACTAGCCACTAGTTATGATTAGGAAAAAATGAGAACAAGAAAAAAAAATCTGTGTAAAATCTGGTTTACTACTGATTATTCCTTTTGCTAAAGTGACAGTTTACCTCAAGTAAGAGGGGGATAGACTGCTTGTTTACAAACGCAGATTCGCCCTATTGAACTGTTACTACGGAATTATAACTCCGCTCCATTTCAACCGATTTTAGCTGTCTTAGGTGCAAATGAAAGGTGGTAAGTTGGCTTTTCAAG